>NC_086367.1:22436577-22736577 GCF_036324505.1 Eleginops maclovinus | reverse complement strand
GTGCGTCTCCAGACATCTTCTCATCACGTCCAGATAAACCTCAGTGAGATGAAGCTGCAGATCGGAGGTTAATCTCTCAGTAGAAGCACGAGGCGGAAGAAAGACAAATAAATATTCAGGAGGTTACACAGAGCCGTAACTCTGGTCCTTCATTATTGACCTCCTTTAAAAGTGTTATTTTTGGCTACAGACCGGTTTAATGAGTTACCCTTCAAGTTACTGTTTATTGATGTTAAAAATATGGCCTGTGTCCACAAAGCTCCTCTTTCTGAGCACCAGCGTCATATTTCGTCCATATCTTAAATATTTTAACTTTCCTGAAAGTCGACAGTGACCACGGTGTAGAACTTGGAGTAGAAGCTGTATTTGTGTGATTCTGTCAGTCATAAACTCTCATAACGAAGACTGAAAAGCTCATTTTTTGAGGACATCAGCCGAGAAGATCCTGAGTGTTGTACTTATATCGCTGTTAGCGGGTGGTCCTTCTCTTTCTACGGCTGTCAGACTGAGCGGTGACGTTCATTCAGACTAAGTGTGAGAGCTAGAGTTTCCTGGTTGGTGTTCATGGTGGAAAACTATATATAGTTGCACAAACGGATAATAAAATGCAAGGGTGCAAAGCTGGTCTGTCATCAAAGGCGTTATTTATTGTTGATTTAAAACCTCAGAGGAGGTTCACCCCAGCGCCTTTCAGCCAAACAATGTAGAAACAGGCCTTTAGATTCTAAGCAACTGACCGATGTTCTTCTCCTGCAGGAAACAGACGACTACCGATACTTCGACCCAAAGATGCTACGAGGCAGTGAGAGGTACCACTCCAACATATATTTCCAATCACTGCTGATCAGAAGCAAAACGCTCAGAAATATCTCACCCCTCGTCTTCTCTCCCCTCTTCCTCTTGTCTTTCAGCTCCATTCCTAGGAACAAGAACCCGTTTCAGGAGGTAAACACACGTTCTGTTTCTTTTCTAACGTTTGATTCATGAGTGAGTGTACTGCCAGGACAAACAGGAGTCGAAAAGGAAATAGAAGACGGACTAGGAAGGATGCAGAACGTCAGAAATCTGTCTCTTTAATCGGTCTCTAATTCATGAATTCAGAACCACAACTCCTCTCTGTTCATCACATGTGTATATTTAGATGTATTTAGCATGCAAACGTCGTTTAAAGCCTTTACATAGCTGAGATTGAACTCTCCTCCAGAACCTTGGTTTGTATAAATAAAAAAAACTGTGTGACAGAAACTGAAATTCACTGGTTAACCAACATACTGGCTGTGTCCCCAAGAATAATGCATGTCAAGGGGTTGTTTATACTGTTCATTATTGGCTAAATCCGTCTGTTTTTTTGGTAAAAGAATTCCAAATGACTCAGAGTTTTCTTTGGAAGTTTGGCTCGAACATTAGGATTTCTCTTCTGATCTCATACCACTTGTTTTTCTGAACTTCTTGCTAATAATTAAGTCCTGCAGTACCTGGAAAATTCTACAAATCCTGCAGTGTCAAGGCAAACATTTGAACACCCTATGAACCAATTAAAACAGTTTAATTAGAGGGACTTTTTAAGGCTTTTATTTTGAAAGTCTTCAATGAATACAGCTAAACACATTAGAAAGTGTCTGATTGTTTGTTTGTTTGTTTGTTTGTTCTCCCTCTTTAGGCGCAGTTTTTCACAATGATGTTTTTTTAATGTTAATACGATATAAGATGTAGTTCCTCCAGACAGAAGCAGATTAACCCCCGGTGTTTTTCATGTATTTCAGGCCATCGTGTTCGTGGTCGGCGGAGGAAACTACATCGAGTACCAGAACCTGGTGGACTACGCCAAGGTACTGTAATACTGCCCGTACTCCTGCAAGCTCATAATTCAATTACTCAGTATTTGATATCTGTCACGAACATCTGTTATGATTAAGTATATGGGATGACATATTATGTGATCTAAATCGGATCTTAATCCATGTTTGAGATCCAAAAACTGTATTTATCTTGTGACTCTGTGTTTCTCTTCAGGTCAAGCAGGGGAAGAAGGTAGTGTACGGCTGCAGCGAGCTCTCCAACGCTGCTCAGTTCATCAAACAGGTGAGAACACACTCACACCGGTGAAACACCTCACACACACCTTAAAGAAGCAGTGCACAATTTGACCTCTTGACCTTTTTCTTTCAGCTCTCCTCACTCGGCCAAAAGTAACACAGACTCCAACACTATGTGAAACTCTCTCTCGCTGTCTTTCTGGAGGTCATGTGATCTCTTTATTCCACTTGTTTTATATTAAATTCTTCTGTAAATGGACTTAACATTTCCTGTCTTAATTGTCATTTCTGTCTCTTCCGCTCGGCACTAATAAAGCTAATAAGGTCTAAACTTGCGTCGGCCTCTGTCTTTATTCTGGTGCAGCGTTTTATACATTCCGATGAGGAACACAAATACTGTTTGAGTTTATCCGGCGGCCCGTAGAGAAGCTATACGCTAGCTAACTTCACCTGGAACAACTACTGCTGCTGAGGTAAGTCAGGATTTGTTATCCCAAAAACCAACAGCAGTTTTATACTATAAATTGTATATCATGCTCTGCTGCGTAGGCTCATTATGCTGCTACACGACGGTGTTATGGAGAGTGGAGTGACAAAAGAAAATAAAAGCATATCATTGCAAAGAGGCTTATAACATCAGAAAAACTGAAGCCTTTCAGTCTTTCTTTAATCGTTTTTTGGGCCACTTCACTGAAATGCTTTTTGTTTGCTTGCTCTAAATCTGCTAAAGAAATGTATTGATGTTGTTTTGGGGTAAACTGTTCCTTAGTTCAGGCCATTGAAAAGAAACACTTCAGACTGTGTGAAGCTGTAGACTCAGTCCCTCCTCTTTCCTTTTATCACGGTCGATCAGAATCATTCAGAGGATTTATTGGACGTAAATCCACCGGTCAAAAGAAAGGTCATCGTCACCATAATAAAGGAGCAAAGTGTGAAAATATTTGATGTGCACTCAACACTAAAATATGTCTCTTAAGAGGAGAGAGAATCATTTCATCTGCAGCAGCTTCACCTGACTGCCTCATTTACCCATCATCACACACACACACACACACACACACACACACACACACACACACACACACACACACACACACACACACACACACACACACACACACACACACACTCTGGTCAAGGTATTTTAATCTGTGTGTGAGAGACTGAGGGAAATAAAAAGGGTCCAGCTTGTAAACATCCTCCAGGCTGCAGAAAAAACATGACAAACAGTTCCCTTAAACTAAACTGTGACCCTGGAACTCATTTTTCAGTTTAATGGAAAACATATAAACCTTGTTGTCAGCACATGCACTCAAAGTGTTTACTTATGATATCTGAGGAGAAAACGGGGGCAAATATTGAGAGTTAGTGGTCAAAAAATTAGGTATAATAAGATTTCATGAGCAAGTAAACACTTATAAATCCTTAATAAAAAGGGAGGGGTTTCCCTCATATATTTTCCTCATGTCTCAGTCCTTAGCCCTTTGACATGAGGTCTAATTATCTGAGTCTTACCGTGCCACCCAGGAGAAAAGATCACATTTCCTGTCACTAAAAGAATAACTGCTGTGAATATTTTCAAGGCTTTTCTGCTTCATTAGGTTTTGAAACATGAGAATGTGACTGCGCTGCTGCAGCCGACTGGATGTGAGAATAACAACAAGTCTGCTGTATTATCGGTGGGTTCAACCTCCCCTTCCTCTCCTTTCCTCTCCCCTTGTTTCCTCTCCTCTTCCACTAGGTTGAGCTAGAGTCCCTATAGGTATCTGTGTGTAATATTAGCTGTATCTTAAATGGGTTCCTCATGTGACAGAAAAACTGAAAGGGATTTGTGTGTTTAAGTTGTTATTATACTGACGCCGATATGTTGATGTTCGTATGCTAAGCTAACACTTAGCCTCCTGCATGCTCACTGAAGCTCCAAAGCTAATATTATGTTATTTAAATATAGGATATATAATTACTCATGTGACCGGAAACGGGTGGGCGTGCCTCTCAATTAACTCTTTAGGTATTGGCACATTGGTTAAAATCCTTCATTAGCCAGAAAATGAATCTGAAAAACCTGACAAACCAGGCTAGAATTTTGTCAGTCAACCCAAGCCAAATTGTTCTGACATAATTCATTGTTGAGCCGGCCGATGGGGAGGAAACGCTTAATCTGAAGATGTTTCTGTGGGGTAAAAGGTTCTGCTCTAGAGATGCAGACACTTCCTGTGTTAACCAATCAGAGGCCTGCAGGAACATCCAAACTATGACACAAATTCCAATGTTGAGCGTTACGTGGTACACAGACTCTGGGTTTTTCCATTTGTCATTGCACATTTCTGTACGTTTGATTTATGTTTTCTTTCCTTGTTTCCTCTCTTCTTGTTTCCTCTCCTGTTGTTTCCTCTCTTCTCGTTTCCTCTCCTGTTGGTCCTCTCCTCTTGTTTCCTCTCTTCTCCTGTTGTTTCCTCTCCTGTTGTTTCCTCTCTTCTTGTTTCCTCTATTCTCCTGTTGTTTCCTCTCTTCTTGTTTCCTCTCTTCTCGTTTCCTCTCTTCTCGTTTCCTCTCTTCTTGTTTCCTCTCTTGTTGTTTCCTTACTTCATGTTTCCTCTCCTCTTGTTTCCTCTCTCCTCCTGTTGTTTCCTCTCAGGTGTTTTGGTGAGAAGTTCCCAAACAGAGTAAGAACACCAGATGAACACCAGGTGAGATCTGCCAGGAAAGTAGAACCTGATCCGGTGTGTTTTGTCAGCAGGACGCCTCTTTGTCTCCACACAAAACGAAATCATCTTTATTTAATTCTCCGTGTATTTATTTAAAACGTACAAGAGGAGTTTATATCCTTTCCTGACTGGCTACCCCACTTTACGTCTCTGGACCGATATGTGTTCCCAATACTTTACAGGTGTGTTGAGATTAAAATGAAGGGTGTGGACTGGGAACCATTAAACAACAGTGTCTTCTTTCACAGCTTTTTATTCTAAGACCTCGTTTTGACCCATTTTTCACAGAAACACACACCTTATGTTCCTGTTCAGCCTCATAAGCAGCACTTCCTTTTATATTAAGTATCTAATTGGCTCCCGTCCTGCTCCTCTAGTGACCTCAGATGACCATCAGCTGTCCCACGCTGCGTGTAAACACTTGAATCTGTCGTCCCGCCCCGATGTCCCTGTGGATACGAGGTTTCTGCAGGACGGAGATAGCACGGTGGCTTCAGACAAAGGCCTGTTTGTTCAGTCCGGACTCCCTGACACACACGGATCAGGTGTCTGCACCTGAGAGCAGCTCCTCAGTCTCACAGAGAGCAGCTTTTTATATCAGGGGAAAGTTATTTGGAGTATTTACACTAATCCAGGGGAAGACGATACAGGTGTTCGGACAGGGGACTTTTTTTTGAGAATGGTATTCTTCAGATGGGTTTTCTTTCCTCAAGGCAGTCAAAAACCCACCTGCAGAGACTTAAACTTGCTTTTGAGATCAACATGAAGTCTGTTTTCCTGTTGACAAAGCTGCTTCATTGTTTTAATGGCGATAAAACTGTCAATGTAGTTGCAATAATGACCAACGTAGTGCCCTTGTTTTCTTATCCAGAACCTCTCAGGTCTGCTCTTACAAAGCCAGACTCAGTAAATTGAATTAAAAGAGAAAATTAAATAAAACAGCTGTGATATTAAATCTCTGTTTGCATGGGACTAATGTAACCTTTGGACCGCTCATATTGTGCTCTAATTGCAGAGGTCGTCTGTGATCTTAATCCAGGGGTGTCTAAACTTTATTCACCGAGGGCCACATACAGAAAAATATACGGAGAGCTGGGCCACTTATAGAGGTGAATATCGCCTCAAAAGTTAAGTTATGAGTTAGTAAAACAAATCAAATGTAGGTGAATAATGCGCGATACCTGAAAACCCCTGTCTTTAGGGTTTCATTTATTTTGTTGGCAGCTCATTCCTTAAAACAGAAGCCTCAGAGTGCTGATAATAAGAGTAAATATGAAGGTTACATTTCAAGCTTGTTATAGAAATAAGTTATTGGGTTTTTTTATCAAATAAGATTTGGTGGAACATTTTTAACATTTGAAATGACTGAATTTATTAGAAAATTGGGCTCATTAATATATCTGAACATATATATTTGAGAAGTACAATACAAGACAAGCAAATGTTTAATTTGTGGGCCATATTGCATTATACTTTTAGCATTTGCAGAGGGCCGATTCAAAATGGCCTCATTTGGCCCCTGGGCCGTAGTTTGGACACCCCTGTCTTAATCCAATGAGATTCAGCCTTGTCTGTAATATTTCAGGAAGATATCCACTTCAAATTAAGTGCCATTTCTTGCCAAACACACAGCATTTTATAAAGTCCTGTGCAAACATCGGGGACTATGGAGGCTGCGTTGGCAATAGTGAAGAAAGTCTTGACAGCTCTTTATGCTAAGCTAGGCTAACAGATTTCCCCTGCACCGTGGGAGTTGGGGGTTCAAAACAGTCTGAACATTATGATGATTCAGGAGAATTTTATGTCCCTCAAAGATTTTATAACTTAGACTTTTACGCCTGAACCTCGGGACACTGTCCACACCTGCACACCGCTGCTGTGGAAGTGTGACCTCCGATGACCAAGACGTCTTTCTAATAAGATTGCCTGTTCTCAATCATATTTCCTCTTTCAGAAATAATACTCGTCCCTTGTTCCATCTCTCTTTGTTATACAATATCACCTCTGAGATACAGAAAGCTGTGCACCCTGCAGACAAACTGATACTCATCAATTTCCTGGAAATCTGCCTGGCAACAAGACTGTTTTGACTGAAGTGTCCATCACACAGGAGGAGAGTATTATCGAAGCTGAGGTGACAGAATTTATTATCAGAAATTCCCTGAAAACTGAGTCCAAAAATGTATTTCCATCTGAAACAAGTTAATACCGAACCACATGCAGAGAATTGTCTTCAAAAAAATCACACTTCATATCTAATTATATCTTTGAAAGCCTTTGGAAAAATGCCCTCTTGCATTCTTCCCCGAGACTTTCCTCGCCCTTCATTTTACGTGCTGCATGCTGGGAGCTGGCCAAGCTGAATTCCTGACCGCCACGGCTGTGTACCTGCAGACAGGTAACAGTACAGATCTGCCCTGAGCTCCACCTGGGCCTTCACACCGAGCGGAGCTGCAGAGGTGAGGGAAAGAAGCTGAAGGGTCCTGCAGCTAGGAAGCGTGAGCATCAGATAGAAACCTAACAGAAGATCAAATACTGTAGAGCAGGGGTGTCCAAACGTTTTCCCCTGAGGGCCACATACGGAAAGAGATACAAAGGGCTGGGCCCCTCATTAGAGGTGAGGTATATCGCCTCATAATTGAAGTTATGAATTAGCAAAATCAATCAAATGTAGGTCAACTACTCTTGATACTTGAATATGCTTTAAGAAACTTCACAGCTCTCCGTAGGGTTCCCTTTATTTTGTCGACTGCTCATTCCTTAAAATAGAAGCCTCAGATTGCTCATAATCAGATGAAATACGACGGGTTTATTTCAAGCTAGTTATGCAAATGAGTTATTGGACTTTTTTTGATCAACTATGATTTGTTTGAAACATTTTTCAAAGGGATGAACCGATTGAAAAAATGTCGGCCGATGTCTCACCGATGCATCCCTAATTTTTCAACTTTGAAACATATATATAAATAGGGACTTCATTTTAAATTGAGTCTGTTAGTTGATGAAGTGAAGTTATAGCTCTATATGGACTTTGAATTGCAAAGTAAAAAACATTTGCAGTGGAATCTTAACTAAGTGCACTGTCTCTGCTTCTCCCTCCTTTAGGTCAATCTCTCAGTGAAGCCCCTCCCAACTCCCCCTGCGATGTCACAACGGTAAGGTGTGTGTGTGTGTGTGTGTGTGTGTGTGTGTGTGTGTGTGTGTGTGTGTGTGTGTGTGTGTGTGTGTGTGTGTGTGTGTGTGTGTGTGTGTGTGTGTGTGTGTGTGTGTGTGTGTGTGTGTGTGTGTGTGTGTGTGTGTGTGTGTGTGTGTGTGTGTGTGTGTGTGTGTGTGTGTGTGTGTGTGTGTGTGTGAGAGCTTATTTAAAGGGGCTGCCTGTCTTTGCTGGGCGATCGTCAGCAGGTCAGCATCCCCAGCTCACCGTCCGCTCCCTCCAGGACTAAACTCTGAATATTTTTCTGAGAGACGACTGCTGCAGAACCAGTCAGTAAGGAAACACTTCATTTGCTTCGATGAATGAAGGAATTAATGAAATGCTTTCCGGTTAATCTGGTTTATTGTGGCTGATTTTAATCCAAACAGACTTGCTGATTGTTTTTCTTTCCTGCTGTTAACCACTCTACTGATTGGCTGGTTTATTCTGCCTGATTAGTTTACTGAATGACAATAATTGGCATATTTTTTATTAACCAGTTCGATCTGTGTTATTGGTTCACAAACTGGCTTACTAACTGGTTCATGTGGTTAAATAAATGTCCCAATAAGGGTTAGTTCTTTTCGATTTAATTGATTAATGATGAAAAATGTCCATCTCAGTTTCTGAAAGTAGAAGTTAAGGACTGTTAACGACTTTAGAAATTCAGTCTAAATTATATAAAATTGTGAAAAGCAGAAATTTTGCAAAATTTGAAAAAAACAAAAACATGTTTTGTTTTTTAGGGATGCAAAAATGATGCATGGTTTACCAACACAGTTTGCATGATCTTCTTTTTAGTCATATATACACACACACACACACACACACACACACACACACACACACACACACACACACACACACACACACACACACACACACATTCAACATAGACACTTACGGTATGGATGTGTGTGTGTGTGTGTGTGTGTGTGTGTGTGTGTGTGTGTGTGTGTGTGTGTGTGTGTGTGTGTGTGTGTGTGTGTGTGTGTGTGTGTGGGGGGTGTTAAAGTCCAGGTCCAATGGGGACAGGGGGGAGAGTTTAGCCTCCTGACAGCCTGGAGAAAAAAGCTGTTTTTTTAAAATTATTTTATTCGACTTCTAACTGACAGGTTAGTGTTTGCTGCTGTAGTTCGGTGACTAATATTCATGCAGTTTTTTATTTGGCTGAAGTACTATTGCATTAGCTTTATATAAACTACTTACTAACCTTTTAAATGCATGGTTTGCACACAGATGGTTTCCTTTAGTCTTTAGTCAGCTGATTGATTTACTAACTGGCTTCTTGTTTTATGTTGGACCATAATCTGTGAACTGTTTACTGACTGGCTTTAATTTTGTTGATTGTTTTACTGACTTTAAGACTGGTAATGTAGATTGATCCTGTTCAACTGGCTAAGTGATTCACTGGCTCGGGTTATTGGTTTACTTTGTATTTGCTGGGTGGCTGACTGGTTTTGATTGACCAGTCGTGGGTTTTAATGTTGTGTTGTGTGTATTTAGTCTGTTAACTGGTGAACCCACCGCTTTAACAATTGATTGATGGTTTTAAATGTAGCTACTGGTGGCTGCAGTGTATAAATACTGCCTGAGAAGCAAATCAGAAAAAAGTCTGATCTAGAAGAATGTCTTGATATGACTTAAGAACAAGTACAGCATTTAGTTTTATATTTCCAGTTCTGTTTTAAATCGTTTTTGTGACAAAAAAGGTTTTACTCTGATATTGAGTTTGTTGTTGTAATACTCATATCGGCCACAAGAGGCAGACGTTATACTGTACTTAGGAATACAAGCAAAGGACGTTCAACAAAAGGTTGATATATTGTTTGAAAGCAAATTATATACAATTAATATAATGTATTATTTGGGGCTAGAAATGTATTTTTATCGGCCTCTTGTGTCTCCGCCAAAATGTTCAACTTTCGCCTCCCTGTTTTAAAGATGAACAGCCTATCATTTATCCAAAGCGGTTTACAAAAAGTGCAATCAAAATAAAGAATCAAACTCAGAAACAACAAGAAGAGTGCGTTAGCTTCACATGGCCTAAACCCTTTATAATTCATTTCTTTTCAAATGTACTTGTTGTTGTGTTGCGTTTATTAGCCAAGGTACACTGGAACAATGTGGGTTTTCAGTCTGTGAGGGAAGAGATGTAGGCTTTCTGCTGACCTGGTTTAAACTGGGAGCTCGTTCCAGCCTCTTGGAGCCAGGCTAGCAAACCGTCATGTTTTTGTTGAGACTCATAATTAATATCCTTTCAAAACCCCTTTATCACGTTTTGGATCATAAAACACAGGAGAGAAAAGTGTAAGGATTGGACCTAACAAACAGAATCACCAGAATATCTTTTCTGATTGTCCTCTCGGGCTTCCATACCCTGCTGTGTTCAGATTCATTTATGAAACCATTTTCTTGTCTCTTAATTGTTGTGTTAACTGATCAGCTATTTCATTACTATTGGACGGCTTTTGATATCCCTTTACTAACTGGTTAACCCATTACTTACCTGCATTGCTGACTGGTTTTGTACCCTTTATTCCTACTGGTTCACAAACTAAGTGTTTTACTGCCTTGGTGACCTGACTGGTTCAATGACACTGTACATAAATAGAGATATGTTTATACTTACTGGTTGTTTTCCCAGTAATCTGAGGTCCGTCTGTTTTCCAGGTGCAGAAATGTCTCGGCTGTCTGTGCTGCTGCCTCTCACAGGTACGCTGCTCTTCTTCTGTTTTATTTTATTCTGTTTTGTGAGTTAGTCTGAGGAACAGCTAGCCTTTTTTACTTGTGTGTTAGAAGACGGGTTAATGTGATCTCTTTCTTTCTCTGCAGGACTTTGCTTCTTGATCTCATCGACGTTTGGCTCGGAATCAAGCGGTCAGTCCATCTGTGTGTGTGTGTGTGTGTGTGTGTGTGTGTGTGTGTGTGTGTGTGTGTGTGTGTGTGTGTGTGTGTGTGTGTGTGTGTGTGTGTGTGTGTGTGTGTGTGTGTGTGTGTGTGTGTGTGTGTGTGTGTGTCTGTCTGTCTGTCTGTCTGTCTGTCTGTCTGTCTGTCTGTCTGTCTGTCTGTCTGTCTGTCTGTCTGTCTGTCTGTCTGTCTGTCTGTCTGTCTGTCTGTCTGTCTGTCTGTCTGTCTGTCTGTCTGTCTGTCTGTCTGTCTGTCTGTCTGTCTGTCTGTCTGTCTGTCTGTCTGTCTGTCTGTCTGTCTGTCTGTCTGTCTGTCTGTCTGTCTGTCTGTCTGTCTGTCTGTCTGTCTGTCTGTCTGTCTGTCTGTCTGTCTGTCTGTCTGTCTGTCTGTCTGTCTGTCTGTCTGTCTGTCTGTCTGTCTGTCTGTCTGTCTGTCTGTCTGTCTGTCTGTCTGTCTGTCTGTCTGTCTGTCTGTCTGTCTGTCTGTCTGTCTGTCTGTCTGTCTGTCTGTCTGTCTGTCTGTCTGTCTGTCTGTCTGTCTGTCTGTCTGTCTGTCTGTCTGTCTGTCTGTCTGTCTGTCTGTCTGTCTGTCTGTCTGTCTGTCTGTCTGTCTGTCTGTCTGTCTGTCTGTCTGTCTGTCTGTCTGTCTGTCTGTCTGTCTGTCTGTCTGTCTGTCTGTCTGTCTGTCTGTCTGTCTGTCTGTCTGTCTGTCTGTCTGTCTGTCTGTCTGTCTGTCTGTCTGTCTGTCTGTCTGTCTGTCTGTCTGTCTGTCTGTCTGCCTGCCTGTCTGCCTGCCTGCCTGCCTGCCTGCCTGCCTGCCTGCCTGCCTGCCTGCCTGCCTGCCTGCCTGCCTGCCTGCCTGCCTGCCTGCCTGCCTGCCTGCCTTCCTCCATTAATCCTGACTCTTGTTGTGTGTTGATCAGTGCCATTACCGATAAGCTGTGTGACCCGTGGAGCGGACCTGATGGAGGGCGGCGTGGTGGTGCTGTGTCCTCCTGACTGCACCCAGGGGAGGGTCTCTGTGTTCGGGACGTCCATCTACGCCTCCATCTCCTCCGTTTGTGGATCCGCTGTCCACAGGTGAGGCTTCACATATGACACCTGCTGACTGTTGTTTCTTATCCTGTAGGTCTGAGTCATTCAGTCAAGTGATTTTAAACATCTCTATCTCTATTCATGGTTTTGGGATCTTCAACTTAAATGTATTTCTGACTTATATTTTGATTGATTTTTTCCCTACCTTTATTTAATACCATATTAATTTATGCATTTATTTATTTATTATGTTCACTATTTATTTCAGCATTGATTCATTTCTGTATTCTATTTATTAAAAAATATACATTTATTATACATCCTGCCAATCTATTGTCTGTTCATTAAATCTCATCTATTATGAAATGAATGTTTTTGATTAATTTAATAGTTAGGGTAGGATTGGTTTTATGGTATTGTGTTAGTGTTAGGTAATTTAAAGCATGTTATGTTTCTGTTTAACACATAAACTCTCTCCAATTCAACATTTGTCAGTAATACTGATTGGACGTGTCTTCTGTTTAGTCCCGGGGTCATTGGGGTGTCTCTTGTCACATATCTCCATTAATTCTTCTGGTTCTTCCTGTATTTTTTTTTAACGATTTGTGAATGAACTGAATAGAATTGAAGTGCTACGGACAGCAGCTGCAGATGTGACATAATAATGAGCAGCGTGAGTCCTGCTGTCTGCTGAACCTCGACTAAACACTCTGAAGGAATGTGAGGACCGGAGGATTAAGCTCTCAACCCTGAACGACCTCCTCGTCTCTGCGGAGGGCCACAGGGGGAAAACTCATTCCTGCAGTCCCTCACTTATTCATATCTCGTCTTCCTGTCCTCGCTTTGATTTCATCCCAAAACCATTTCCTCTGAAGTCTGAATCTTTTATTAAAAAGATCCAGTTGCACGAGACACCTGTTGGGATATCCTTTCATTTTGAAACTGACCATTTTTATTATACTCTTCACTGAGTCCTTACCTAAAAGGATCATTTATCATGTCCTATATCACCTTATTCATTTTAAAATGTAGCCTTATTTTGATCATTGACCGTGTACGTGATTTAAGTTATGCATTTGGAAATATTACTGAGAACGCAAATTTCTTTATGACACAGGGTTGCATTTTGCTAAAGGTTAAAAAGAAAGATTTACTTTAGTAAAAATCAAAAGTACTCACTAAATTACCAGAGGAGCTCACAGAACAATTCGATGTATTCAACAAGATTTAACCTTGAAAGTACACTCTATCAAAGTGTAGTGATACTCAGAGGTGAAGAAGTACTCAGATCTTGTAATTGAGTAAAGTAGAAGTACTCAGGTCTTGTACTTGAGTAAAGTAGAAGTACTCAGGTCTTGTACTTGAGTAAAGTAGAAGTACTCAGGTCTTGTACTTGAGTAAAGTAGAAGTACTCAGGTCTTGTACTTGAGTAAAGTAGAAGTACTCAGATCTTGTACTTGAGTAAAGTAGAAGTACTCAGGTCTTGTACTTGAGTAAAGTAGAAGTACTCAGATCTTGTTCTTGAGTAAAGTAGAAGTACTCAGATCTTGTACTTGAGTAAAGTAGAAGTACTCAGATCTTGTTCTTGAGTAAAGTAGAAGTACTCAGGTCTTGTTCTTGAGTAAAGTAGAAGTACTCAGATCTTGTTCTTGAGTAATGTAGAAGTACTCAGGTCTTGTACTTGAGTAAAGTAGAAGTACTCTGATCTTGTACTTGAGTAAAAGTAGAAGTACTCAGGTCTTGTACTCAGTAAAGTAGAAGTACTCAGGTCTTGTACTTGAGTAAAGTAGAAGTACTCAGATCTTGTACTCAGTAAAAGTAGAAGTACTCAGGTCTTGTACTTGAGTAAAGTAGAAGTACTCAGATCTTGTACTTGAGTAAAGTAGAAGTACTCAGGTCTTGTACTTGAGTAAAGTAGAAGTACCAGAGTGTAGGAATACTCTGTCACAGTAAAAGTATTCTAAATGTTCCTCCAGTGAAAGTAGAAAGTACTCTCCTCTAAATGTACTTAAAGTAGCGACAGTAAAAGTAGTCATTGTCTGATTGGTCCATTTCAGAATAATATCTCTGATATGTTTTATAATGATTGATCATTAAAGTGTTCTCAGAGCTGGTAAAGGTGCAGCTAGTTTGAATGGCTTTGTATACTGCAGGGTAGCTGCTGGATTTACTGCAGGTGAACTAAAGTCTGATTTAAGGGAGATTATATTTACCATCATTCATCCTAATCTGCCTAGCAACTAAAGGTGTTAAATAACTTGAGTGGAGTAAAAGTACACCATTCACCTCTGATTTGTAGAGGGATAGAAGTACAAAGTACCTCAAAAGGGTCATAGGAAACACCAGTGTAGTTGTGGATACTCTCATTGTGATTATATTCTGAATGTCTCTGCAGGGGGGTGCTGGGTCCGGCCGGCGGCTCGGTCCGGGTGAACAAGCTGCAGGGACGGCAAAACTACATGAGCTCCTACGCCCACGGCATCCAATCTCAGGTCCTGTCCCACTGGACCTCCTCCTTCAGCCTCACCAGTGGGTGGAGCCGTTTCTCACTCTGAACATTTATGTTGTTCACTGATGTTTCTGATTGTGTATTGCAGTTTAACAATTAACAAGGTGTTTTGAAGACGGCATATTAGTATGTACGACGTTTTTGCTCTCAATGAACAAACTTAAATAGACATCCAGTGAACTATATTCTTGTGTGTGGTTTCACAGCCTGATGTGGAGTTTCACTGCCTCCTAGAGGAATTATATGCAACTTCTTTCAATCGTTATACTGTCACGATCATATAGGACCTTTTTTTCCTTCCTGACAAGCCTTTGTAACTCAAGGGATAAAGAAATATATTGATTATACTTTTACTCAACATCTCAAAACTATCTTTATA
Organism: Eleginops maclovinus; assembly: GCF_036324505.1. Taxonomy (NCBI): domain Eukaryota; kingdom Metazoa; phylum Chordata; class Actinopteri; order Perciformes; family Eleginopidae; genus Eleginops; species Eleginops maclovinus. Next base: position 22,721,808 of record NC_086367.1, on the reverse strand, counting down.
TATAGAAAACACTGGAAACGGATTCACTTAAATTAAGGAAATATACCGTAATTTAGTAAATGTACAGAACTCAATACCTTATCCTCTCTTTCTGTGTGTGTGTGTGTGTGTGTGTGTGTGTGTGTGTGTGTGTGTGTGTGTGTGTGTGTGTGTGTGTGTGTGTGTGTGTGTGTGTGTGTGTGTGTGTGTGTGTGTGTGTGTGTGTGTGTGTGTGTGTTTTCCCAGAGCCTGTTAGTATCCCACTGGAGTTGACCAGTGAAACCACTGCCTCAGCTTTGCCTGTAGCTCCAAAGCCAGGTAATAAATACACATTATTATTTACAGCAGATAGTATACATTGTAGTACTGTAAATACAGGCCCCCCCACACACACACACAGCTTCAAGTCGGGCCTAACAGTGTGTGTGTGTGTGTGTGTGTGTGTGTGTGTGTGTGTGTGTGTGTGTGTGTGTGTGTGTGTGTGTGTGTGTGTGTGTGTGTGTGTGTGTGTGTGTGTGTGTGTGTGTGTGTGTGTGTGTGTGTGTTGCAGCAAAGAAACTGAAGAAGCCATCAGTGAAGAAAGCTCTAACAGGAGGAAATAAAGGTAACCTGTTTTTGTTTTTGTGGAGTTTGTTCTACACGACATATTGAAAATTAACTACTTCTACCTCAACATGTGTGTGTGTGTGTGTGTGTGTGTGTGTGTGTGTGTGTGTGTGTGTGTGTGTGTGTGTGTGTGTGTGTGTGTGTGTGTGTGTGTGTGTGTGTGTGTGTGTGTGTGTGTGTGTGTGTGTGTGTGTGTGTGTGTGTGTGTGTGTGTGTGTGTGTGTGTGTGTGCAGACTGTCAGATGGACATCGCCATGGTGATTGACAGCAGTAACAACATCGGGCAGCGGAGGTTCAACCTGCAGAAGAACTTCATCAGCAAACTGGTGGCTATTTTGAGAGTCGGACCAACAGGACCGCATGTAGGAGTGATCCAAGCCAGGTCAGACACACACATGGCATAAATACACTCAAAATAAGAATGAAATAAAAGCAATACACAGATTTTTTCCCCAAATAGATTAACCTGACTACAGATATGTAGGATGATAGATATGATCCTTCTTGTAGATTAAGTTCACACGTCTTTTTCCTGGATGTGTGTGCAGTGGTTCTCCGAGGACTGAGTTCTTGCTGACCAACTACACTCAGCCTAAAGAGCTGCTGTTTGCCATCAAAGAGCTGGCTTACCTGGGAGGAGACACCAACACAGGTACACACACGGGTACACACACACACACACACACACACACGTAATATAACACTAACATTCAGTCACCCTGCTTCGATCATATTTAGTGATTTGTTCTATTTCTAACTGATGGTTCTGCTCACTTCTTTAGTGGCTTCCAATTTGTACTCAAGTGTTGTAAAAAACAGCAGAAGAACAAAGCATATATAAGTGTGTAACAAGTACACAACACACACCCATGTATGAAAAGACTTTCATTGAAGGATGCTGATATTTAATTGAACTATCTGATACAAATACCACACAGGTATGTACCTCAGCTGCAGAGGGTACCAGGCTTTTATTTTGAAGGAGGCTTATATTACTCACACTGATTATACTGAGATCTTACATAAAATCTCAAGCATTTTAGAAAATAAACGTTCATCAACTACAGGGCTTTGGCAGCGCCTCTGTGGCTGAACTGCAGTTACAATTAAAGGATGTCTCTTTTCCTGGTCCCTTGTCTGGTCTTGATTTCGTCCTGCAGGTAAGGCCATCATGCACACAGCGGAGAAGTTCTTCACCCAGGAGAACGGGGCGAGGCGGGGTCACCCTCGGATCATGATGGTGCTGGTCGACGGCTGGCCTTCTGACGACCTGGAGCAGGCGGCCATGTTGGCCAGAGAGTCCGGCATCAACGTCTTCCTGGTGTCCGTGGCCAAACCGGCGGCCGAGGAGCTCGCCATGGTGCGGGACAAGGACTTCATGAAGAAGGTGGGCACTACCTTTGAATAAATGAATCAATCTGCTATGAAATTGTTGCTTTTAGACAGGAGATAACAAACTTTCGATGGTACCGGTGTAAATATATACAGTACATACAGTATATTAAATGTTTCAGTAGCAGCAATCTGTCTCTTCGTCCTGCAGGCGGTGTGTAAAGACAATGGTTTCTTCAGTTATTTGATCACCAGCTGGTTCAGCACCACCAAACACGTCAAACCTCTCGCTCAGAAGCTCTGCTCGCTGGACAACCTGCTCTGCAGTAAGACACAACTACCATCCACACTACAAATCACCGGGGAACATTAACAGTTACTCCAAACGCACTTGAATGCACAATAAGTGATATTTAGAGATCTCATAAATCATATCATTTCTGTGGAGTAATCTTAACATTTCTGTCGGGAAATCATTTTATTTGGTGGAGAAATGAATATCCTACAGATACGCAGACTTCTAATTGGTAAAACCTTGAAGACAAGCCAAGATGTGTAAAATACATTTGTGTTTTTAAAGGTAAAACCTGCTACAACTCGGTGAACATCGGGTTCCTCATCGACGGTTCTTCCAGCGTCGGACACACTAACTTCCAGCTCGTCCTGGACTTCCTGGCAGGAATCGCCGGAAGCTTTGACATCTCAGACGTGGGAGCTCGCGTTGGTCAGCTTCACAGAATAACAATGATAAATAATTGAATTAGTGGATTCATTGATGACCTGATTGGCTGATGGACTATGTTTTGGGTGTCCAGGTGCGGTGCAGTTCACTTACGAACAGCGGCTGGAGTTCGGCCTGTTAGACCACTCCGACAAAGAGGAGACCATGAACGCCCTGAACAGGATCCCCTACATGAGTGGAGGAACAGCCACCGGAGCCGCCATCAGTTACACCACCCAGAACCTGTTCAGGTAAAAGAGTGTTGCACTGTGCTTCCATTACAGCACAGCACAAATGCACTGGTGCACACTGTGACCCAATAACAGTGTATTGTTAGGATTTTCACATTGCTTCTCACATCAGAAGTCATTATATCTAAAAGATGAAAGTTTAACAAAATGTGTTGCTTCAGGCGGATGGGACCAGGCCGCAACTTCCTCATTTTGGTGACAGACGGCCAATCGTATGACGACGTCAGGCTCCCGGCAATTGCGGCACAGAATCAAGGTGTGTGTTAAGGTTGTGATGCACGAAGCAATTATTTTTTATCGGTTAGTAGATCAACAACGTCGATAGCGTTGACAACTAACCCCAACCTTAGTTTAGCTAGTGGAAAGACAACATCAGTTTCTCTTTAGTCCTTTTCCTTTGTGTGTGTTTATCCTGTTTATCCTACCCACCAATCAGGCATCACCATGTACTCGGTGGGCGTGGCCTGGGCGCCCCTGGAAGACCTCAGATCGATGTCGTCCGAGCCGAAGGACAGCCACACCTTCTTCACCCGAGAGTTCACCGGCCTCGCCGAGTTCATTCCTCTGCTGGTCCGAGGCATCTGCCGGGACTTTACAGAGAATAACTAAGAAAACACACACACACACACACACACACACACACACACACACACACACACACACACACACACACACACACACACGTTTGTACTTCTATACTTGTGATTACAACTGTAAATTAATCTAACCCTCTCAATCTGAACCCTAAACTTGTAAACTGAGGATATTTTGTCTAGCTCGTCAAATACTAAATTAACCGTATAAACATAATAATTGAATCTATCTGACAACATTTTAGTTGTAGACATCAGCCCAAAATTGGGTCCAATGACATCACGGACAGATACTGATGTTGTAGTACCACCATTTGGCCACTACACACATTTGCATCACTCAAGAGGCAGGCGTTGAAGCAAAAACATAGTTAATATCTCAAACATAAACACAGGTAAAGGTTAGACATACATTTTAGGAGTGAAAACAAGTCAAAATATCCTCAGTTTTCAAAAAGACCCCCCTTGTGCAGGTAACATATAGGGTCCTCACAAGGTACAAGTACAAGAACGGACACACACACTGTATATATATACTGCTCACATATACTGACTATTACTGATAAACACACATGTATATAAAATACACCCAACATAGGAAAGCACACGTTTATATATCCAAAAAATGTTTTATTTAATGAAGGAGATTATGGGAAATCACCAAACCGTTAAACAATCTCATCATCTGTAGTAACAAAAATCATTCACTTCTCACTAAACAGTCAGATTTATGACAGTAAACACAGAACAGGAACCACATATTTACTGCAGTGTTCAATTAAGGAGGCTGCTGTAAATAAAACAGATAACTATAAATAAGAACCTGCTAGGATCCACTCATTAACTGCAAAATAAAGGATTTAAAAAATGTAATCAGGAAAATATGACTTTAGTTTCTCGATAAATTACAAAACATCAGCTTTTTAATCACAAGACATAAAGCTTGAATCCACGACTGAGTAATCTTAGGTTTCAGGTGAATTATAAACATGTTAATGTCTAAAAATGTACTTATCGTCAACAACAGCAGGCTTTATGAATGAGTAGTGACCAAGTGAATGATTTCAGACTTATAAACCATCTTAACGTCAAACCAAACTTCTTTCATTACTTATAATGTTTATTTTGAATGTGTCTGTTGATCATGATTGAGGTTTAATCCACAGTCAACAAAAGTACCTGGGTGTTTCTCAGATAATCTCCTTTTTATCTTTCTGTCTTTGTTTTATTTTTTAAGCTTCATCATTGCCTGTTTTGTAATTATCCTGATGTACATTTTGCCCAAATGTCAATTTCTGTATTTTGTTCAACTTGAATTTGTATTTTTTTTTTTCCAAGGACAGAGTTTCAGCAAAGTGTCAGCAAAAAAAAACAACTTGCTTCTTAAAGCTCAGTTTCACCACCAGAAAGTGTTTTAATTTAAACACTACACTACGGTGTAGGACAGCTGAAATGCAGTGCTCTTTAGAATGGATTAAAAAAGTGCCAAATTTCAAAATAAACTTCGTCTTTTGTGTAAACCTTGAACCCTTGAATCTAAAAACTGATGCATTCTGGGTTAAAATGAGTTGAATGGTTCTGTGGTTTGCGTCATCCGATTGTATTTGCCGACCTTATATTGGTCAGAGGAGTTGGGCATCATATGTTAAGAACAAATATATAAAACATGTATTTTCTGTCTCTGTGTAAATGAAACCTGTCTGCCATTGGGATTTTAAATGCTGATTCTGTCCTTTTTCTGTATTTATTACCAGTTTTCTCTGTCTTTTAATAAAGAATAGTTATTTTTACAGCTTGTCCTGTGACGTCTGTTCATTTAATTGAAGCTCTTACTGTCAGACAGTGAAGCAGCGCCACCTGGTGTCCAAACTGCAGATTACAAAAACAAATGGAGTCCTGAAAGCAAAAATTGAAGCTGTCAGAGGATACAACTCCACATTTCATGTTTATTGATTCTTATTTTGTTTAAAAACACATTACAGGATATCATATGGAACTGGGAACTTGTTTATAACCTTTCATCTGTTATATATATGGTCAGGGGAAGCTTCACATTCAGTCTCTCTTTGCTTCAGTTTTTTAAAAAAGTGTTTCCCTGGTTATAATGGGACGACTTTCATTCTAAAGTGCTGCTGTAAATAAAAAAAGGAAGACAGCGTATTGAACTTTAAACTTCAGACCATCCTCTTTGCACAAAAACAATCAATACTCTCCGGCCCTGTAAAAACCTAAAGATGTAAGGGGTTTAAATAACTTTGAGCTACACTACATGCAGAGAAATCTACTACATAAAGTACATTAAGTGCTAAAATAATCAAAACAAATGAAATACTAAATAAATACATACAGTACTGACTAACTAAGTAAATAAACACATCAATAAATAAGGGCATTCATTAATTGACAACATTACTAAGGAATAGCAAAACAAATATGCATTTTACAAATCAGATTATTTTTCAGTGGAGTTTGGCATTAGTTTCTTCTCCTCCTCCAAAAATTGAACCGTATCGCTTCCCACTCGAGGCAATAACTATTTTGTGTTAATGGTGTAGTGTCGGGTGTCATCCAGCAGGGGGCGCTACAGGACACAGAGACATAATGAGCTCTGAATGACCTGCAGCTCCATAAACTTTATTTGAGTAAGAAAACCAAATAAAAGCAAAACAAAATTAGTCTCTTTCCACTTTCTGATTGGTGGCCTTTATAAATGGTTTACAAAGTGAAGCGAATTGCTTAATACATGAATAAATGGTTGTAAGATAAAGCTTTATTCTCTCTAAGGAAGTCCTAATAGCAATTAGCAATAACTAAAAGGGATTAAGTAAAACATTGAAAGATTGCGACTGATGAGTCATTACATTTATAATGAAAATAAAGCTTGAGTGCATTATTTATAAGCCATTAATACAAAACAATTTTAACCAAGTATGCATTTTTAATAATAATAAATTAAATAAATAATGTAATTTAAGCAAATCTATCTACTGAGGAAGTAAAGTAAACAGAAAACACACAAGCAAGTTATTTCAAAACCGTCACATTTTCAGGAAACAGAGAGACTAGTTAAACTGCGGTGTCTGTCTCTATTACAGTAAACAAACGAGTGAGTGTGTGTGTGTGTGTGTGTGTGTGTGTGTGTGTGTGTGTGTGTGTGTGTGTGTGTGTGTGTGTGTGTGTGTGTGTGTGTGTGTGTGTGTGTGTGTTCAGGCTGCGTCACAGGGGGAAGGGCGGTGCCCCCAGGTAGGCAGGAGCACCAGCAGCGGTCACATCACCACAGACACACACATATTCACAGAGAGGGCAGTGTGTTCACAGCAGCAGTGGAGACTCCAAGGTGCCAAACACACCACACACGCACACGCACACACACGCACGCACGCACGCACACGCACACACACTCCGTCGCTCAGTCTGGAGGAGGAACTGAGCGAGAAGGAGCCGAAAAACTGCCGGAAATTTTGTAAATATCGAAACAGGGAAGTTGGACTGGTGAGAGAAGAGTGATTCCGCAGCATGTTCAGCTGGGTGAAGCAGGAACAAGGTGGACGCAACAAGGAGGGAGAGATGTACCAGACAGTGACCGAGGGTCTTCAGAGCCTCTACCTGAAGAAGCTGCTTCCTCTGGAGGAGACTTACCTCTTCCATGACTTCCACTCCCCGGCTCTGGAGGCCGCCGACTTCCAGAGCAAGCCCATGGTGCTGCTGGTGGGCCAGTACTCCACCGGGAAAACCACCTTCATCAGGTACTACACACCTCCACTTAGTGTTAAACCTGTTTTAAAAATTAAAAAAAAGTTTATCATGCATTAGATTAGCTGTGGGCCAGAGAAGTTAACGATATGTGTGAAAACCACCTTTATCAGGTGTTGGATCAGTAACAACCCCAAAACGGTCGTTGTTGAATCTCAATGCCAAACCTAATGTGGAAATCTACAAATTAAGACTTTCTTCATTATAGATTGAGATCTAGAAGTGGCAGCACATAATTAACGATGTCTAACAAATGTAAGGTGTTCAATGGTGAATTCGGCTTACTTATTTTAAGCTTAATCCAATTTGTTGTTCCAGGTAAAGCAATAGTTTTTAGATACGTATGTCACTTTCTCCTCTCCTGCTCGGTGCTTTCTGGTAAAGGCGGCAATAAAAGCAACAAAAACACATGAAAAATCATTAAAATGTGCACTTTTAGGGGAGTTAATTTTATGCCGAAGTGAAAACTGTGACCTAAGAGGGTAGTTTATGTCTCCAGTCTTTCTCTACAATATGTATATTTTTGCGAAATAGCAATAATCTTAATTAGGAGACTTTCCCAATGGAGTTTGGCTTTATTCATCCTTTGGGTTATGACATTATTTAACCTTGGTAAGCTGATGACACATTGAGTGCAAGCCATGGTTTAAAGTGTATAAGTGTTATTTTCCCCGTCTTTAATCTGACAAACAGGGCCTCATTTAGCAAATCTCACTTTATTGTGGAAGTTTTTAGAGCATTGCAAGCTCCAGCTGGGACTCAAGGAAACTGTAGCATTATTGATCATAACAGCCTTTTAGATGTGTGTATCTGTGGGATGAAAGTGGTCATAGAGAGCTTCATAGCATTTTCTTTATGTGTGTTTATTTGGATTGTTATTTCTGTGTAATGGATCTGCCATTGTACTTTGTATGCACCCGGCTTGGCCCTTTTATTCTGCTCCAGCAAGCATTTGTGATATGTCCGGCTTATTTGATGTTGTTGAATCAGATCTGAAGACTAAACGATTGATGCAAGACAGTGAACTATTGTCTTGACTTTTTATTATTTATATTGTTTTAAAGTTCTCTGTTTGGCAGACATGAATGGATGCTTCACACTGACACAGAGATGAGTAAATGTCACACTCACTGAGGTCAGGTACTTTTCACCATTATTATGTGTTAACCTTTTTTTTATCAGTAAATCATACGGAAAAAAGTCATAGGTATCAATGAGTGATCAGGTTATGTATTAAAACCTCAACTGCAGCTCCCGTAGAACAGTGTAGGGCCTATGCTTTGAACTTTGGGATTTTAGCTTTTGCAGACCATTTACATGCACTATAATCTATATAACACATTATAGGGAAGGAAAACCCTTTTCAATCTTCCTAGGGCCCCTTTAAATCTTCACAACATCAGTTTCGATTACCAGTAGTTCTCAGCTGTGACACTTAAGATCCTTTGGCCTCTAGATAAACACGAAGTTACACGTGAGTCAGGACCTAAAAAAAACGTTTTCCATCTAGAGAAGCTGCTTTAGGGACTCCTGAACTCATTCAGTTCTTTCTTTTTTAATCCTCTGCCTGGAGGGTGGTACGTCACGAGTTAAAGAGCTGATCAACACACTGCTGCCCCTCACTGTTACAGCTACACACACACACACACACACACACACACTCACTCAGGGGCTCAAACCCACACAGCAATGCAGACTAATCCCACACACACTAAAGCACTTATTAATACACTGAAGCATGAACCTGCAGCTAATATAAACATCAACTGAAATATAACTCGTGTTGTGTTTGATCGCCCTTGTTTTGTTCACTACCTGACTGCATCTCTCTCACACATCTGTTAATTAATGCCCGGCTCAATATATCCTCATTACCTTGATCAGGCCGGTGACATCACATCCTGTTTGTGAGCTGATGGCTGAATAATGAAATTAAACTGAAGGTCAGTCAGAGGGAGGCTGTAGCTGATGAGCAGGGTATGAGACGTGGAATGTAGATGTGCACTTGTTTCCTCCTCTCTGTTGTATACTGTTTTTGCTGGATGCTAACATTATTCCTATAGAGTAGTGATATGACAACGTATTTTGTAGGGTAAAACATTGGGATTTTTCCGGATTGTTGCAGAAAAGAAGCTTCTTCACATATTAACACCACTCAATGGTTTTTGAAGCGTAAATACCATCTCCAAAAGTCCAATATCTTATACAAAGGAGCTGCAGCACGGTCACATGACTTCACGTCACCACTGCTAAGCTAAAGGAGGCTAATGTTGGGCTATAAAGGAACTACAGCACGGTCACATGACCTCACGCCACCACCGCTAAGCTAAAGGTGGCTAATGTTGGGCTATAAAGGAACTACAGCACGGTCAAATGACTTCACGTCACCACCGCTAAGCTAAAGGCGGCTAATGTTGGGCTATAAAGGAACTACAGCACGGTCACATGACTTCACGTCACCACCGCTAAGCTAAAGGCGGCTAATGCTGGGCTATAAAGGAACTACAGCACGGTCACATGACTTCACGTCACCACCGCTAAGCTAAAGGCAGCTAATGTTGGGCTATAAAGGAACTACAGCACGGTCACATGACTTCACGTCACCACCGCTAAGCTAAAGGCGGCTAATGCTGGGCTATAAAGGAACTACAGCACGGTCACATGACTTCACGTCACCACCGCTAAGCTAAAGGCAGCTAATGTTGGTCTATAAAGGAACTACAGCACGGTCACATGACTTCACGTCACCACCGCTAAGCTAAAGGCGGCTAATGTTGGGCTATAAAGAAACTACAGCACGGTCACATGACTTCACGTCACCACCGCTAAGCTAAAGGCGGCTAATGTTGGGCTATAAAGAAACTACAGCACGGTCACATGACTTCACGTCACCACCGCTAAGTTAAAGGAGGCTAATGTTTGATGCGATCATGTTTAGTCATCTCATTCAGACACACTCTTCAGCTTGTGGTAACTACAGACCTTAGTTTAGTTTTCTTACCAAGAACACCTTAAAAAAACAATTGAATTCGGGGCATGGGAACCAGAGGTTGTAACATGCTGACTAATTTCCATGTTTAAGGACTTGTTCCTGCAGCACTCGATTGTTTCCATTTGGTTTGAATGAACTTGTAAATTCATCAAGCTATGAATATGGAAAATTGCCACATAGTAAGCAGGCCTTACAGTAAATAGGAGGATTTCTAAGGGGACTTTGGCATGACTCTCTTCTATATTAGTAATATGTTTTACCAAGTCATCACTCAGGTGGTTTCCCAAGCAAACACGTCAAACATTTCTGAGTTACAGGGTCTACAGGGCTTTTCTTGGTTTTTAAATAAATCTACTGACTGTCTTTTAGTTTTGGACTGTGGTTTAAGTGCCACATGCAAAACTTCCAGTCAGACTTAATATAATAAACCTTACATTTACAAATGTCCTGCTATGCAACCAATATAAACAAGTGGCAGAGCTTCATGTCAGATGTAGAGCAAAGAAATCTAGTGTAAATCTGTCTGACAAAACTGCATTAAAAGAGGTAGCTAGTTATTATTGTCACTGCAGCTTTCTGAGTATTTTGTCATGCACAGTGACTCATGACATCTACAAGACAGACAGCAGAAGTACAGGTGAGCTGGTACAATGTGTCAGGATTTAGAGCACAGTCAGGCAGTTTTTAGGTGTCGGGTTTCAGTGCATTTTCAGCTAAATCACTGACAGCAGAGACAAGCTGTGACCTGCACACATTCACGGCTCTGGGGCACGGACGTCAGCCGAATAAAGAGCCGGATTAAAACAACATCAAGCACTGTCGCAATGAGATGTGTGAGATTGCAAAGGTTACTCTTCCGTAGAGTCGGTGTATGAGGGGGTGTGGAAAAGATATAAGGAGATTTTTTTGCAGCCGTTAGCCCGCGCTGTAAAAACAGGTCCAGTTGCAGCAAGTTGTTTTCTTGTTTAACACAATAAATAGTCGTGCAAAATGAAAAAAAGCAGCTTTGTTAAAAGTTATCAGAGCTCCCTTAACTTAATGTAAACTGTGTTTTATTATTGACCTCTAACACGCCTCATGTCTCTGCATCGAGGTTCTTTTAAAAACACAATGTACAATCCTTGGTTGCCTGGAAGGAAAGAAATGTGTGTGTGTGTGTGTGTGTGTGTGTGTGTGTGTGTGTGTGTGTGTGTGTGTGTGTGTGTGTGTGTGTGTGTGTGTGTGTGTGTGTGTGTGTGTGTGTGTGTGTGTGTGTGTGTGTGTGTGTGTGTGTGTGTGTGTGTGTGTGTGTGTGCATATGTATCAGGTACAAACAGTTTTGGCAGGCAAGAGCCGAGCAGAACTGACCTTCAAATAGTTTACGTCCAACACAAGTTGGACACTAATTGTTGATAAAGTGTGTGTGTGTGTGTGTGTGTGTGTGTGTGTGTGTGTGTGTGTGTGTGTGTGTGTGTGTGTGTGTGTGTGTGTGTGTGTGTGTGTGTGTGTGTGTGTGTGTGTGTGTGTGTGTGTGTGTGTGTGTGTGTGTGTGTGTGTGTGTATGTGTATGTGAGTGTTCCACTACTTAGGCCCCACACCCTGCCCTGAGGAATGCTATGAATCATGGGAACTGAAAAGAATGCTATGAATCATGGGAACTGAAAAGAATGCAATGAATCATGGGAAGTTAAATTGCCAGTAAATTGCAGAGTCGACATATTTTATTCTTCTTCTTCTTCATCTTCTCGTCGATCTGAAGTTAAACCAGTTGAGCTATTGTTTCTAAAAAACGCTCATAGCACGGTCTGGATTATCTGGATTAGGATAAACTCTCCTGTTAATGCAGGTGTAAACATCATCTGGACACGTTCTTATGGAAAAAACCTTCCCCGCTAGATTTAAAAGTCAACTGAACCCTACATATCAATCGACCCTTCAAAATAAAAGCTTCAGAGGAGCTAGAGTTCAGAGGATGCCTGCAAGCCCGGGTCACATGACCTTTGGGGGTTGCTAAAGTAGCTTTAGTGCTTAAAGACTGCGGCTTGCACACATGCATAAAGTATATATTTAATACCCCATGTATATGTATTTTATTTTAGTATTAACTCTGTCTTTTCCAGTGAGTTCTAACTTATTCTGTATTTATCCTTTTTCAATTTCCCAAATAAGGATTTATAAAGTAAATCTAATCAGATCTTTACTCGCTTCACTGGGTCTGATCACTTTTCATAACGTAGATTAACGTCACAGTGTCCCCTCAAAGAGTATCAGACAGTTGAAAGAGTAGAGTACAGTCTTCGTTCCCCAAACAACAGCTGATAACAGCAGGGAAAATCCTCCTGGATCAGCAACTCAGTGAAGCCGTGTTTGGTTAACCGCTTAGAGATGTCCCGCCCCTTAGTCTATGTGTTGGAGCGCTAGCCAACCGAAGAATAGAAGGGATTTTTGCATTTGCAGACCATTAACATGCACACAAACCTATACATCTCACCACAGGGAAGCATAATAGAGCCTCTTTTAAAATAGTAAGAAGGATAGGAGGCTGCACAATCAAATCAACCTCAATCAGTTTTTGAAGGTGATGCTTTGTCAGTGACTCACACGTGCTGCAGCATCTGGTGATCATTCCCCAAACTGATAACAGAAGTGAAAATCCTCCCGGATCAGCAGCTCAGTGGAAACATGTCGGGTGATGATGTGCGACAGTCAACAGAGTTAATAATAATGGTCTCTCTCTCTGTCTCCGTGGTGGTTCCTCTCTTTTGATGGCTGCAACAACAGGAAGTGAGAGACAGGCTGCCCTCCTCCAGCTCTTCCTTCCTTTCTCAATTTTCTGCGAGGAGGCACCAGGTCAAAGATAAGATGAAAGGATCTGTGGAAAAGTGTAGTGTGAGGTGGTGGAAGGTTAGGGGAGACGGACTAAAGACAAATGCCATAACAATCCCAACTTCCAGTACGTTTGCGCGTTTCATGGAGGGATGGATGCATCAAGTGCCTTTCCAAAACAACTAGTGGGGAGTGGGAGGTATTAAACCCCCAAACAGGCCCTATTGTGCACATTGTGAGGTATATTAGTAGGTAGTGTCTCTCCTGGGACATGTCTCCATGCTTTAATGTTCAGAAAGCTCTTTATTTCTCTCATACTGCCTGTGCTGCAGCACCTCTTTTCACCCTCTGTCTGAAACCAGAGCCCAGTCTGCTCTGATTGGTTAGCTGGTCGGCTCTGTTGTGATGGATCAACCTGCTTAGAGATGTCCCGCCCCCTTAGCCTATCATGTGTTGGAGAGCTAGCTGATAGGAGCACGAGTGTTACATAGTGATGTCATCATGTTCTGGAAGTTACTGTAACAAAGGAGTCTAACGGAGGCGTTTCAGAACTAACTCTGGAGGGAACACAGGGATTTTAGCCTTTGCAGACCATTTACATGCACTAAAACCTTTAACACACTTTCAGCTGAGAGTGAGACTACAGACTAAGTGGAATTGGAATCAAGCCTCTCTCTCTCTCACCCTCTCTCTCTCTCTCTCTCTCTCTCTCTCTCTCTCTCTCTCTCTTCAGGTATCTGTTGGAGCAGGATTTTCCCGGCATGCGGATCGGACCGGAGCCGACCACCGACGGCTTCATCGCTGTGATGTACGGAGAGAACGAGGGCATCGTCCCCGGCAACGCTCTGGTGGTCGACCCTAAGAAACCCTTCAGGAAGCTCAACGCGTTCGGAAACTCCTTCCTCAACAGGTAAGCACAGGAGGAGAGGACTGGACCTCCCTTCACCAGCTCCTGATCTGTGAAGCTTCGTCTAATGGGACAATAAAACCCAGAATCCCTTTTAGGTTTTGAACAGTTTTTTAAAACAATTTGAAGGCATCCCAACGCTCTCTGGGAAATCAAAATGCTTCCTGATCAAGAAACGAAACCGTAGAACGATCAGGAAGCAAAATGAATCTTTAGTCTCGGACAGATTTTTGACGTCCTGCTGTTGTTGATCTGAAAGCGTCCTGACTCTTTTAGACCGATCGCTCTCCACACACACTTTTAGATCCTGGCAGCCTTTCACACTCCTGTCACTGCTTTCCTCAAAACATTCACCACCCTGGAAATGACCTCTCCACTCCTCACTGACATGTAAACACACACACACACACACACACACACACACACACACACACACACACACACACACACACACACACACACACACACTATCTAAGTTCGTAGGAGGTTTTATATTTAGCTAAAACACTCCAGTCCAAACCTATTTCCTCTGTCCAGAAATATTTCTAAGAGTGGCAGCAGGAAGTGGACAGTCGACCCTTGAAATGTGTGTGTGTGTGTGTGTGTGTAAGTGTTCTGATGTGTTTCCTAGTTAAAGCATTCCTAAAACTAGGAATCCCACCTTGTCCCGGTGAGATGGAGGAACCACAATAACTTATTGTTTCCAGGGGGAAGTGTGTGTGCGTCACCACGTGTTGGCGCGGCCGCTCTGTTTTTTCCCGCTGCCGAGAAAAGCTAAAATTAACCTTAAACTTTAATATATTGAAGAGGTGACACAAAGGTCTCTCACACACACACACACACACACACACACACACACACACACACACACACACACACACACACACACACACACACACACACACTCATTTTTCATTTTTAGATTCTGATATTGATTAAAAGCTTTTAAATAAATAGTTAAAATATTTAAATTACATTTCTTAATGCAAAATCTCTCTCTCTGTTTTTCGGAACCTGTAAAGGGACGTGGGGAAATGCTCACGCAAAAAGTTTCACACCTACCAAATGTCCGGTCCGGTCATAGGAAGAGTTCCTGGTTTGATTGTTGTTTATTTAATGCATTCAGCGTTAAAACACGCTCTCCTTCAGGGTGAATTAAAGTGTGGTTGAAGTTTCTTCATGGATTGAAAGGACGTTCACAAGGCTGGGGTTTCCATCGGTCATCAGCTTTCGGCCGTATGTTGACACTGTCTGACGAAACGAGAGCTTGAATAAGATCTGACAGACAGCTTATGCACTGCCCGATAGTTTCCCGTGCGCAGGAGAAATGTTTACGTTCTTGTTTTTTCCCCATGTCCCTTTACGGGTTCCTTACTGTTTTGATAATGTTGCATCAAATATTTATTTTAAATGATTGTTATTTGTGTTTTAAATGCCAACATTTTAACTGATGAATTGAATCTCATGAATTATAATTAAAAAAAAGCTAAATTTCACTTTTTTTCTTGATGAAGTCACATCGAATACTTAAAGTTATAAATACTTTTTATACCGTTGGGTATGTATTTATCGTGTATATATTTTAATACACTTTTTTATATGTGTAAACGCGCTGTTAGGGGTTCTAATTTAACTTCTAGTTTATCTTTATTTATATTTAAAGAGCCAAAAAATTACGTTTGCAAAAAACAGCAGGCGATTAATAATATTTATTATATTGCATAAATATTTTTTTATATGAATCTTTAAAGACCCTCAAACTTCTCATGTTGCATCACAACCAGGCGATAAATCCTCCAGATGCACTCACACTGTTTACACACACTGCGCTCACACCCAGTTTATTACTCAACTCACGGGGAGTGTCACGTCTGAAGAACAACCCGGATCCTTCCCGCCTGAAACAATGGAGCGCGCAGAGACATGAATAATGAATCGATCAGAGCGCCGATCTGTGACGGGAAACTGAACACAACGTGACGCCACAGCTTGGGGACTCGGACGCTAAGATTATAATATGTTAGTACAGGCAAGGATACACAACAGATGGGACTATAAATAAATATATATTTTAACAATGAACAAAAGCAAAAACAGAGTGAATTGGAGATTCTTCTTCTTCTTCTTCTTCTTTAACGGTAGATGTGTCCCGTGTTGTGCCACCTTGTTAGGGTTTGTGGAAATTGGCTTTCTAATGATGGAATATTATAATGATTGTTCATTATGATTTTCTCTTGGGTCAAACTTCACAACCCTTTAGATTTATCTAAAAAACAAAGCTTGAAACAAATTGGGATTTTCTTTTCAAAATGAGAAAATCTTTGATTTCATTCACGTTTTTTTTACTATTAAAAAGAACATAAAAAGTGTTTAATGTTATTGATCCAATGATTATTGATTAAATTCATATTTCTGATATTGATAAGTGAATATTTATTGTGTGTGTTTAGGTTTATCTGCTCTCAGATGCCCAATCAGGTCCTCCAGAGCATCAGCATCATCGACACTCCTGGCATCCTGTCTGGAGAGAAACAGCGTATCAGCAGAGGTAATGAACTCTCTGTGTGTGTGTGTGTGTGTGTGTGTGTGTGTGTGTGTGTGTGTGTGTGTGTGTGTGTGTGTGTGTGTGTGTGAGAGCTGACTAAGCTGTTGTTCCTTTAGTGTTGCTGCACAAAAGTCCTTGAGATTCTTTCACTTCCTCATATTGTATGCAGGCAGAAATAGCCGAACAGATCCTCATTCATTCATCAGTTTAAGAGCAAAGGAAACAACAATTGGGAAGACTAACACACACTCGCATAAGTGTAGGAATGACATTTGATTGTTAGCAGTAGAAAGCCATAACATGTCATAAAATATATCTGGAGTCGATGCATTATTTGAAGAAATAAGAAGTAATTAACAGGCATATTATCCTTAAAGATCGTGATTTCGTTCCTGCTCTCCAGAGGATATACCGTTTATATTTTAATGATCTCTCCTCAGGACAACCCGCTACTCGATGAAAAGGGATTTTGACGAAACCAAACAGTTCTTGGGATATTCTTTATCACTCTATCCTCTCACTTCCCATTTCGTTTCACAGCCTGTTTCCTCCGATGGATCACAGCTGCTGCTCTTTAACCACAAAATTACTGAAATGCAGATCTGAAACCAGAGAAACTGATCCTCAACATTCACAAACATACAAACCGTCCGCACTGTTTCGAAATGATGATTTAATCCCGGGAATTCCAGCTCTGTAGTGAGGAAGTAGCAGTGTATTTTATTCCTCTGCTTTAGTGTTCAGAAAGCTCTTTATGTTTCTCATACTGCCTGTGCTGCAGCTCCTCTTTTCACCCTCTGTCTTAAACCAGAGCCCAGTCTGCTCTGATTGGTTAACTGGCTGGCTCTGTTGTGATTGGTCAACCTGCTTAGAGATGTCCCGCCCCTTATCCTATGGTTGGAGTGCTGGGATTTTAACTTTTGCAGACCGTTTGCATGCACAAAAATCTTTATAGCACACTACAGGAAAGGGAACACACCAAAAGCAGAATATGGCCTCTTTAATCTGGGTTTTAACATGAGGTTTGAACTTCTTTTCACAGAACACAAAATCTATGATAAATAATATAGAAACTATAACTCAAAAACATGTTTTGCTGAATGTTAAGATGCTTTAGCTTTGTGTCCATTTAAGTGTCTTTTTAGGAGAATTCAAACCCAGAGAAGGCTGCAGAGGTAGAGGCAGCAGCCCTGGTTAGCTCTAATAAGATTAGGTTGTGTTCCTGCTACATACGCATTATGTATATTCTCTCCTGTTGCACCCCCGTTGCTCCTGCATTGAGTCAGCTGGATGACAGCATCAGTTAAAGGCCTCAGCTGGACGGGCGGAGGATTAGAGGGAGGGGTCGGAGGGCCACAGGAAACATCGTCAGGGCGTTCCCTCCATCTGGAAACATTTAGAGAAAGAGCTGCTCAGCTGAGGCTAAATTCCTCCTGAAGACCTCTCACACACACACACACACACACACACATAGGCTGACGTCAGCAGCATCACTGACAGATCGAGCTCCACCAGGCAGACGCAGAGGGTTCAGTGAGATCAGAGCTACTGAGAGGACCTGTTGAAGTGGATGGGTTTTCTGCAGCTGCTTCACACTGTTTTATTTTACCACCCGCTGTGTCGAGGCGCTGACCTCCATGATTTTTTTGTTAGAAGTACATGGGTTCATCCTCAACTCCTTTGTCCTCTCCTCTATCAACAGGCGTAAAAAACGTTAGGAATAACGGACGGACTTTGAGCATTTTTTGCTTTATTGGCTAACTTTCTTCTATATCACGAATCAGAAATGATTCCAAAGGGGCTTTAAGATTAAAACAAACAATACTCTCTATTCTTTTCAACCCACGATTCAGATATCAAAAAACTCCCCAAGTAATTATTTAAGGCTGTGTCGAGGGGTTGACCTCCATGTTTTTTCAAGCTGCCAAGCTGCACTCGCCATCTATCTGAACAATCCTCTAAATGTAACCTCCATTAATTTCCCTTCACTTCTCTTGCCCCTTCTTGTGTTTAAATCTCTGTATTACATTGAGTCACTGTTGGATCTGAGCCTTTCTTACTTAATGTATGTAAGTCTGACAGCTCGTCCTCCCTTCTTCTCCTGAATCTGTCCAGTTATTTCTCCCAGTGTAGTCCAGTTCTGGTTTCTGCTCTCACTGGTTTGCATCAGTCCTGATCCAGTAGATGAACTCAGTGACCAACATGACATCACTGCTCTACAGCAGGGATAATGTGAGGATTAAAGGGACCCTTTTGGTGTTTTGTTATATAGGTTTTAGTGCATGTAAATGGTCTGCAAAGGCTAACATCCCTGTGTAGTGACGTCACTATGTAAGGCTTGCGCTTCTATTGGCCAGCACTCTAACACATTGTTCGTGATAGGCTAAGGGGGCGAGCCATCACGAGCGGTTGACCAATCACATCAGAGCCGGCCAGCTAACCAATCAGAGCAGACTGGGCTGTGGTTTCACACAGAGGGTGAAAAGAGGAGCTGCAGCACAGGCAGGATGAGAAAAATAAAGAGCTTTCTGAACACTAAAGCATGGAGACATGTCCCAGGAGAGACTCTACATACTGATAAAGCAGTTTAACAATAAAGGTGTCCTTTGTGCAATGAGCAACAAAGCTGTCGGTTATCTCTCAGGTTTCCTCCCCTCTGCACACATTCTTTCCAAGACATAAATACAGTCAGCTGCGGCACGGAGGAGGAAGTAGTATTGTTAGACTGAAGGTGTTTCCCTTTGAACAGGAAGTGGAAGAAGTGAAGTAATCAACTGTCTTGTAATGCAACGAGCCGGAGAGCTTTGAGTCTGTGTGTGGATTTAACGAGGCTCAGAGGTGCAGCAAGTCCCCCCCCCCCACTGATGTATTCACCACACACTCACTCAGCATCACGTCTGCTCTGACAACACCTGCAGCTGTAATCTGACACTGAGGGAGGAGCGGCCCCCCCCCCCCCCCCCCCCCCCCCCGCTGCCGACACCTTCACACATCATGTATTCATGAAGGTGGAGCGGACTCTGAGGACACTCTTCATTGTCTGCGGTGAAACACTAGCAATCAACCTCTGTGCCAGTGGCGGCTGGTGAAAAAAAATCTTGGTGGGGCTAGTGTGCCAACAGATTTCCCTGCCTAATTTAGCATAAGCATTCAAATGAACAGTCGGAAAATGACTACAGTTCCACAATAATAATTTAATTTCACAGTTTCCAGCTTCACAGAAAAAGTAACAATGTACAGCTATATTAGACTTTATGCTATCAAATACTATACAATACAATCAAGGGATAAATGAACAACAAGGGTATGATTTCAGCTGAATCTATACAAATCAACAGTGAGTGAGTGAATGAGTGAGTGTGGGTTGAGAAGAGAGAATGAAACAGAACTTTCCTATTCAAATGTAACATATACAAAGAATTTAGAACCAAGTTATTTTCAAAATTTTTTACATAAACAGATTATTTTAATACCCTCTCTCAAGGAAAAATGCATTTACTTGGAGAAAACAGCATCAGTGCCATACAGTTGTCATTGCATGTCACAGCCTGAGAGAAACAACAAAGCATTCTCCACAACTATATTATAATTACATACTATAATATTATTACCTATTACATCGCCATCATCTCTCTTCGTCGTCGCACGTATTTTTTCCCCACGCAGCGTAGGACAGAGTCTGGGAGTCGCACTACGAAAAAAAACTATCGCTGGCTCCTTATGTAGCTACAGCAATCCTAAACCTTCACGCATTTTACGTAGCAGTTGGGGCTAAATTTCCAGCGCCCCACCGGCGTTAAATTTGGCGACGTTGATAGGCCAATTATTCATAATTTCCCCCTAGCAACCATAACCGGATTGGCTGTTTAGCTGCCGGTCAGGGGCACTTTGCCGATCGCCCCATGAGAGAATGATACACTGTCTGTCAGTGGAAATTCACTGTTTAATGAGTGTTAGTTGGTGGAAATGTTGTTTAAATGATTTAAATTGCATGTAGGCACACACACTATTAAGTAAAACTGACATTGATTTAAAAAAAAATATGCAAAAAATATTTGTTCCCCTCAACAGCTGGTGGGGCAGAGCCGCCTCTGCTCTGTGCCTTTTCTGTGATGTTTCAACCTAAGTACATATTTGATGTTTAAGATGAAGACGTCTTTACACATCTCTCTGTATTTACTCAGACAGGAGGGCCTCCTTTAGTTTCCAGATGTCGTCACCACATCCTTCTTTTCTGTTTAGATTTCATAACGAATATAATCTACTTTAAACAATCTACACACAACGACCAATTACTCCACAAAAAAAGGAAGAAGTTAACACTTTAAAGAGGCCCTGTCATGCTTTTTGGGGTTATCCCTTTCCTGTAGTGTGTTCTCTAGGTTTTAGTGCATGTAAATGGTCTGCAAAGACTAAAATCCCTGTGTACTGTAGTGACGTCACAATGCTCTCCAACACATTGTACATGATAGGCTAAGGGGCGGGACATCTCTAAGTGGTTAACCAATCACAACAGAGCCAGCCAGCTAACCAATCAGAGCAGACTGGGCTCTGGTTTCAGACAGAGGGTGAAAAGAGGAGCTGCTTTAGAATATTAAAGCTTGGAGACATGTCCCAGGAGAGACACTACATACTGATATGAAGCTGATGATGAGCAGGATATGTCCTCTTTGAACCAGCAACACACACCTTTTAGGAAGTGTGTACTGCCATGTGATCATGTAATGACCTTGATGACATGATGCGCTCAGCAAAAGCTCTGTGTGTGTGTGTGTGCGTGTGCGTGTGCGTGTGCGTGTGCGTGTGCGCTCGCGCGTTGTGTCCACAAACACTCAGAGGTGTGTTGCCCTGCAGTGATGTTGTAAATGTGGACAGCAGCGCCTCCATGTCAAATGTTGAGGTTGAAATCTGATGCAGGACACACACACACACACACACACACAGACACACACACACACACACACACACACACACACACACACACACACAGACACACACACACACACACACACACACACACAATTGATTGATTTGAAATGTTCACTAAAGGACGGTGCACTTAAACAAATTGAAACTACTTTATTTGATTTAATTCTGTATTAAAAAATCCAACTAAAAGTGTAGATGGTGATGTGTGTACTGAAGGTGTGTCTGTGTGTGTTTGAATATGTGTGTGTGTTTGTGCATATATGGGTGACCTCTAAGACAAATACACACACGTGTGTCCGAGGACAATTCAGCAGAGGCAGAATCCAGCGTGTAGTTTTAGAGACATCCTGTCAGGAAGTGGACTCCTCTCCTGTTGGCGACACACACAAGTTCTGTTCAGATCTGGTGGTGTCTCTGTCTTCATTAGGATTAGCTTTAGCATTGGCATGGGCTATTCTTCTGGGGATGGGGTCCACACACAAACAGTCAAACACACTCACCTTCCACATAAACACAACAAACAAAACAAACACAACAGCTCATCTCATTTAATGACAATCGAGTATGGAAGAGAAACTCACAATCATCATCATTTCAACCATCATTAAGTCAAACACAATTACAAATGTATTAATGAGGAAATAATGTATAAAATATACTACAAATAAATATCAATTCAAACTAACACACCTGTCTGATAAACATTAACTTATAGGACTCTCTATCATGTGCTCATATCTTTGAAATTCAAAGAAAATAGGGTAAAAAAAATCACACATCCACAAAAATCAACAACACACTTATTTTACCAATAAACAATCATTCATAACAAACTTAATTCCTTCTCTGATATAAATTTAGTTTTTCGAGTAAATTAAAAGTGCTTAGTCGGTTAAGGTAGAGAAGCTCTTTGGTCAGTGAGATCAAATGTGTTATTTTTAGTAGTCACCTGGGCGGCAGTGGCTCAGTCTGTAGGGGCTTGGGCTTTGAACCCACTGGTAGCTGGAGAGATGCATGTGTGCAACTTACCTGTGTACTGTGTGGTTAAACCATGTATGAATGAGTGAGTGAACGTTATTGTCGGTAGTAATTACACAGATGATTGAAATTACATTTCCCCATACTCCAAATGTGCAAGTAAAAGTTGACACACAACATATAACATGGTAGTACACACAGATTTAAACACAACATATGCAGACAGGCAGAATAGAATATAGTTACTGAGGTGTAATAATAACAAGTGCAATATGGTAAAGTGTAAAGTGCAGAATAGCACCATTGAGATAAGTATGTCTGTAATTATGGATGATGTTGTGCATGTGAAGAGCAAAGTACAGTACAGTTTTTGATTAAAATGAACATTCAGTTGGTCTTTGTGGGTGCCAGGGTTGTCCTGTTCATGGAATTTTCCTGGATAAGTTGAGTAGTCTGATGGTCTGTGGGAGAAAGCTATTGCAAAGTCTGGTAGTCTTGCACCGCATGCTGCGGTAGCGCTTGCCAGATGGTAGAAGAGTGAGCAGTTCGTGTGCTGGATGGGTGGGGTCATTGGTGATGTTGGTGGCTCTCTTGAGGCAGCGGGATGGGTACAGGTCCTGGATGGATGGTTGGGCTGATCTGGTGATTTTCTCTGCTGTCCTCACCACCCTCTGTAGGGCCTTCCGGTCAGCAACAGGGCAGCTGCCGTACCAGACTGAGAGGCTGCTGGTAAGAATGCTCTCAATAGCACCCCTGTAAAAGGTGGTGAGAGCAGAGGAGGGGAGGTCAGCTCTCCTCATCCGGCGAAGGAAGAGGAGGCGTTGCTGTGCTTTTTTGACAAATGCGGTGGTGTTGGTGGACCATGTTAGGTCATCTGTGATATGGTGCTTTTCACAGATTCAGCGCTGCTGTTGATGGTGAGTGGGGTGTGTGACATGTGTGTCTTCCTGAAGTCCACAGTTACTTCTTTTGTTTTGCTGACATTAAGTTGGAGATTATTGCTGTCACACCAGTTGAGGAATAGATGTACCTCCTCTCTGTAGGCTGAGTCATCGTTGCCACTGATGATTTGATTCGAAATACTGAGTCATCAGAGTGAACAGCAATGGGCTCAACACACATCCCTGGGGGACCCCGGTGTTCATGATGGTGGTCTCTGAGGAGTTTTTGCCAACTCTTACTATCTGTGGTCTGTCGGTAAGGAAGTCAAGTAACCAGTTGCATAATGGGGTGCTGATGCCTATTGCGCCAAGTTTGTTCACCAGGTGTTGGGGGATTACTGTGTTGAAAGCGGAGCTGAAGTCCATGAACAGCATCCGCACGTAACTGTTTTTGTTTTCCAGATGAGCCAGACATAGGTGGGGTGCTGTTGCTATGGCATCATCCGTGGAGCGTTTGGGACGGTATGCAAACTGGAATGGGTCAAGTGTAGAGGGGAGACTGGGTGTTATATGGGCCTTGACCAACCTTTCAAAGCACTTCATCATGATGGGAGTGAGTGCTATCGGCCGGTAGTCGTTCAGTGTTGAGGCTGGGGATTACTTGGGTAGTGGTATGATGGTGGTGGCTTTGAAGCATGCTGGTATGACGGCTTGGCTCAGAGAGATGTTGTATATATCCGTGAGGACATCTGCAAGTTGGTTAGCACAGTCTCTGAGCACACGCCCCGGTATGTTCTCAGGACCTGCAGCTTTCCTGGGGTTCACCTTGAGTAGGGTCCTCCGCACGTCAGCTGAGTCCAGGTGAAGTGTCTCATAGTCTGAGCAGAGAGGGGTTTTGGTTGGTGTTGTTTTCCTCAAACCGGCTGAAGAAGGTGTTAAGTTTGTAGAGTAGAGTTTAATCCCTAGGCATAAAAATGAAGGTTCATCTTCATCTTGAAATGATGAAGGAAAGGGGAATCCCTTAAAAAGCACTTTAGGGTCCCTTTAGGATGAATCTACCGTCTCTTGATGTCTACATTATGTGTATAAGTGAGGCCAGATTGGTAAATTTCTCTTATTACTGACTCTTCTTTTAACTTAGTATTTCATTTTCGTGTTGCTAACAAACACAGTAATTTCCTCTTGAGTGTAACCACATGTATTTTAGTCACAGTGAACTCTTTTATATAACAGCAGAAGAATAAATGGATTAAGAGCTCAGTGGGAAGCAGAGAAAGTCTGGTTTTAGTTTGCCTCCTGTAACTTTTACATCCACAACTTGCAAAATAAAGTTTTCCAGTTAAAGGTAACGCAGTAAAGTGAGACACAGCAGATTACTGAGCAAGATTCTGTGACAGCGGCGCAGAAAAATGTTTCCAGCGAAAGTTTTAAAGCTTTTGTCTCAGAGCCAAGTGTCACCCAGTTTTAGAGGAGCCACACCCAGACTGCTGCCACATATCGCTTCACATACACACACACACACACACACACACACACACACACACACACACACACACACACCGCCACACACACATTTAAAGGGACAGTATGGCGACTGTAATGCCCTCGCTGCTCTCTGTTGTCTGGAATTCCGTTGCATGTTTGTATTTTCCTCGGCAAGCTTCAAAAACGCCTACAGAAGCGTAAGAGATCCAACATCCACCAATTAATAACAGACACCCGGAAATGGACTCAGGAATCAGCTGGTTCTGGTCAGAGTTTGAGGGTGTGTGAATGCTGCAGAAAGCTAGGGACTTTTATGCCTGTTGGTGAACTCAGAAGATGTGATATGTGAGAAAATGCTCTGGCAAATACTTCAGTGAGAGCATGTTGGTTTAAAGATTAGAGCTGCAAAGATCTGCATAAAGATGATTGCCATGAACTTATCCTCGATAATCAGTCTTTTTTCATGCATAAATGAAACCAAACAAGGACACATGCCTCATCGAATGGCTAACATCCTAAAAGCAAGCAAACAAAAGCAGATAAGGGTTAATATAGAGGCATTATTCATTGTACTTTAATGAGGAAGAGCTCATTTTGAACTATGACTGCAATGACTCATCAATTAGCAAATGAGTCAGCAATTATTTCTCTGTCTTAACGACTTATTGTTTCAGCTCTGGAAGCTCCTAAATGTTATTAAGACCAAAGCAACCGACGGATAATCATTAACTAAAAGATTCTCTCAAGGACGATTGTTAGTTTTTAAAATCAGATACATTTCTTTATTTATCTTGATTTGCCTTCCCCTTGGTCAACGTGACTTCCTCCCGAGTGTTCTTCCAGACATGCTGATGAGAGGGTGAACTTCCTGTCTGCAGGTTATGATTTTGCGGAGGTGCTGCGGTGGTTCGGGGAGCGCGTGGATCGGATCATCCTGCTGTTCGACGCTCACAAACTGGACATCTCCGACGAGTTCTCCGAAGCCATCCGAGCCTTCAAGGGACAAGACGACAAGATCCGAGTCGTCCTCAACAAGGCAGACCAGGTGAGAGGGTGATGAGAGCGATGATGGACGCATGAAGTCCTTGTTAGAACTATAGAGTAACCTCCCTCTTCCTCACCTGTCAGGTGGACACGCAGCAGCTGATGAGGGTGTACGGCGCCCTCATGTGGTCCCTGGGAAAAGTGATCAACACTCCGGAGGTGGTGAGGGTTTATCTGGGATCCTTCTGGGCCAAACCTCTGCAGAACTCAGAGAACAGGTGAGGAATTCATTCATTCAGTCAGTCATTCACTTATTCATTCAAGCCGCTGCAGAATACTGAGAACAGACCTGAAAAGTCATTCATCCATTCATTAGGACAGTCATTTATTTATTAAAACCCCTCAGAAACCAAACTGAAATCATACACTCATCTATTCAGTCATTCGTTCATACCCCTTCAGAGCACTTAAAACAGGTTAGGTAATTTTTCATTCAGTCATTACTTCATTAATTCAGCAGTTCATTCATTTAACCCTTGCAGAGAACAGGTCAGTTCACTCATTCAGTCAGTCTTTACTTATCCATTCATCCATTCAATCCCCTGCAGAACACAGAACAGGTCATAAATTCACTCATTCATCCGTATATTCGTTCATTCATTCATTCAGTAAATCACCCGTTCATTATTAATTAATGTTATTCATTGAAACCCATGAAGAACACAGAGAATGGTCTGATGTATTTTATTATTCTCTCACTTATGTTTCTCCTCATTAATTCACTCGTTCACTCCCCAGGCGTCTGTTCGAGGCGGAGTCTCAGGACCTGTTTAAAGACATCCAGAGCCTCCCGAGGAACGCGGCGCTGCGTAAACTGAACGACCTCATCAAGAGAGCGCGGCTGGCCAAGGTGAGACGGGAAGTCATGTGTTGTGCTTGGGTTTAACGCTGAGGCCTTTTTACTTTAAACACGCCGAGCTCCGATTCGAAAAATCCTGGAATGTTCGGCTGTGTTTCCCAAACAGAAAGAGGGCCGGGAATTTGATCTTTCTCTCGTGTCAGATGAACTTTTCACAAGTCAGATGATTCAGTTTCACCTCTTAGCATTCAGTACGGACAGTGAAGTTATTAGCCTGCATAGTCGATCATTCATTCGTTCATTTAAACAAACCAAATGCCAAGAGTTCATTGGATATTGATAATTGAATCATTCAGTCGTTTTAACTCAGATACACTTTCAGAAACCACCGATGAATTCCTTGTTCATAAAAGTCTGCAGTTTCAAGGTGAAGGAAATCTTGAGTCAGGGTTTTGTATGAGTTTTATTCTGAAATGGAAACTGCAAAAATGAGAATAAGTTGGAAAACAGAAGTGAGATTAAAATAAAAGAAGAAGAGAATTATCTCTAACTTTTGACACACCCTCAGGGATGATTCATAGAAACTGATCCTCTGGCTTTAAACTGAACACAATCACTTTGGAGTTTATTTCCCGGAGTTTTGTGTTTATTTTTAAAGCTTCTGAAGTGGAAAGGAAGCACTAAATAATAAACCAGAAGGGAGTTTGAGATGTTGTTGTGTGAAACCTGGAGGAGCTGCATCAGTGTGGAAGTCCTTTATCTGTTTGGTTCTCTTTGTTTGATATTTTTTCATAAAGTGGTGCCTCATATTGTGTCTGTTTTTAGACTCTTTTTTCTTAGTTCTTTAGTTGTGTTTCATTTCTTCCTAGACCTTCTTTGGTACACACCTCTATAAGTGATAGGTAAAGGGCCACCCACACTTTGGGCCCCTGGTAATCCATCCACACTGGTGTCATATTGGGAAGCTCCCACAGTGCATGTAGGAGTCAAAGTAAAGCTGTAATAAATGACTTTTAGAGAACAAATGTCTTTAAAAACGTTCACTCTGACCATTGCATAGTCAATCAGATCGCATTTTTGTTCACGATAAAATATTGAATAATGAAACCGATGCTCTCATAAATCCACCGACCCCAACCCCTCCCTTTAAACCCCCTCTCACCTCCTTTCCTTCCTTACTTCCTTCCTCCTTCTATAATGGCCAGTATGAAGGATTGAATGGCCTCTACTCTACTACATTTCCTCCTCTTCCTCCTCAGTTTAGTTTCCCCTCTGACCCGGCGCCGCTCAGTCTCCTGCTCTGTTTTACTCCCAAAACTCCTCCTTCATTAATGTCATGCAGACCTTAAGTTATACATCTTTTCACACTTTTATTCCCCCCCCCCCTCTCCCTTTAGGCCTCTTACTTATAATGTGTGTATTATTAGTGATTGATTATCTTTATAAATCTAATTTAGGAGATATAAAGTCAAATTCTGACTTTAATACATTTCATTTCTTGATTTTTAATCCAATTTCGTAGTAAAATGTTTGACTTTATTAGTGAAAATGATGAGATCTTAAGTCCAATTGTATGAGAGTGTAAATTCAATTAGGCTTTTTTAATCAAATCTTAAAGAGAAAATGTTTTAATGTCATATTTGAGATACTAAGTTTTTAAGATTTGATGTCAACTTTTTAACTTTGTGAAACTCACGAGACAGAAAGTGATTAAATGTTATTTACCTGTCCTCCGCCTGTCTGTGTTGACTTCCTGTCTGAGCCCTGTGATTGAGGAAGCTGTTTTATAAACACTATCGTTGTTGAACGAAGCTCTGCCAAGGTCAGACTTCACTGTGTGTGTGTGTGTGTGTGTGTGTGTGTGTGTGTGTGTGTGTGTGTGTGTGTGTGTGTGTGTGTGTGTGTGTGTGTGTGTGTGTGTGTGTGTGTGTGTGAAGCCCATATCTCTCGAGGAACATTCATACTGAAGTTGGAAAGCAAAGTCTTAACCAAGAATACGAATATCAAAATAGAGAGGTGCAGGAATGAGTCCTAAAACCTGGGAACGAGTTAGCATTTTACCTATCATTAGCCACCTTTAGCTTAGCGGTGGTGACGTGAAGTCATGTGACCGTGCTGTAGTTCCTTTATAGCCCAACATTAGCTGCCTTTAGCTTAGCGGTGGAGACGTGAAGTCAAGTGACCATGCTGTAGTTCCTTTATAGCCCAACATTAGCCGCCTTTAGCTTAGCGGTGGTGACGTGAAGTCATGTGACCGTGCTGTAGTTCCTTTATAGCCCAACTTTAGCCGCCTTTATCTTAGCGGTGGTGACGTGAAGTCAAGTGACCATGCTGTAGTTCCTTTATAGCCCAACATTAGCCGCCTTTAGCTTAGCGGTGGTGACGTGAAGTCAAGTGACCATGCTGTAGTTCCTTTATAGCCCAACATTAGCCGCCTTTAGCTTAGCGGTGGTGACCTGAAGTCATGTGACCGTGCTGTAGTTCCTTTATAGCCCAACATTAGCCGCCTATAGCTTAGCGGTGGTGACCGTGAAGTCATGTGACCGTGCTGTAGTTCCTTTATAGCCCAACATAAGCCGTCTTTAGCTTAGCGGTGGTGACGTGAGGTCATGTGACCGTGCTGTAGTTCCTTTATAGCCCAACATTAGCCTCCTTTAGCTTAGCGGTGGTGACGTGAGGTCATGTGACCGTGCTGTAGTTCCTTTATAGCCCAACATTAGCCGTCTTTAGCTTAGCGGTGGAGACGTGAATCCGGAATATTGTTGATGTTCTTTGATCGACAGCCACTTGTTCTTCTCCTTCCTCCTGCAGGTGCACGCCTACATTATCAGCTACCTGAAGAAGGAGATGCCGTCTCTGTTTGGGAAGGAGAAGAAGAAGGAGGAGCTGATCATGAGGCTGCCGGAGATCTACACCCACCTGCAGAGGGAGCACCACATCAGCCCCGGAGACTTCCCCAACGTCGCCAAGATGCAGGTACAGAAAAACATACGCAGCATTAGAGGTTTATTCACTCGTGATTTTGTCTCCTTATTCAAAGGGGAACATAAAGGGCCTTTTGCTTTTGGAATTGCTTGCTACTAATTTGCTTTTTTACTTGAATAAGATTTTAGGTAAGTATTATACTTAGTGGTGTTCATGCTTTTACTTAAAGAAAATATCTAGGTACTATAGCTTGAATCACATTAGATTAAAGTATTACTTGTGCAGCTGAGAGTCATGTTTTTTCTGGCTGAACAATAACAACAACAGTCTGAGAACAAAATGTGATTCTCCGATGAGGGTAAACATATTTTTACTGATGTCAGAGGAACCTCACACTTTCACTCTGCAGCTGCTCGGTCAGCCCTGTAGAGATGCTGCACTGCAGGTGTGTGTGTGTGTGTGTGTGTGTGTGTGTGTGTGTGTGTGTGTGTGTGTGTGTGTGTGTGTGTGTGTGTGTGTGTGTGTGTGTGTGTGTGTGTGTGTGTGTGTGTGTGTGTGTGTGTGTGTGTGTGTGTGTGTGTGTGTGTGTGTGTGTGTGTGTGTGTGTGTGTGTGTGTGTGAGTGAGTGTGAGAGTCTTGGTGTTTTTATTGGCGAGAGAGGATTTTGGACATTTTTTCAGTTCCCTGTTGAGATGGATATTCTCAAGACACGCACACACAGACACGTGTTGTTAGTATCTCTATCCTCCTACAGGTGTGTGTGTCTGTGTGTGTATGTGTGTGTGTGTGTTGAGAGGTCAGAGGTCAGCAGAGACCACTGTGTGCAGCTGCAGAAAGAAGATCTGCTCAGTGTCATCATGTGACTAAGAAATGTTATTTAAAAAGATCCTTTACTTAGATAAAACAAACACACTGTGAAAATACTCCACCAGTAGTAAAAGTCCGTTAGTCAGTACGTAGCTCTCAAAATGTTACTCAAACTATTAAAAATAAAAGCACTTTATGAGCTCATTAGAAGAGTTGTGTTTTCACGTGTTTTGTGATGATTTAGATTCAGAAGTATATTATTTTAAACATGTAAAGGAAGACTTCATCCCTCAGTTTATCACAAACAAATCTAACTGAAGAAACATGGTTTGAGATGAAAAACTGAAATCTGAAAGGTAACTAAAGCCTACAGACAAATGTTATGAGAGGTACAAACACCTTTAGATGTACTTTATAGTATCCTATCTAATCTACCTTATTAACTAAATTAAGTTTGTTTGCTCTATCCTTGTTTGTGTCGCCCCCTGCCGGTGGCCGAAGGAACCGCAACAAGCAATCAACAATTTCATGTTAGTACAAATAAAAACACTTTATCCTGAGAGAAAGTAAAGCAAGTCAGGGCATGAATCCAAAGTATGTGATTTAATACTGAAATTATAAAATGTATAGTGTCTTACTGCTAAGAGACATTTGGGTCAAAATCGTTTTTTATTTTTTAATAACAACAACAATTTCAGAAGTAAACTTCAAAACCATAATTTTCAGGAATGGTCCAATGAAATATTAAAAAAAATATTAATAAAAAGACAAAGAAGCAAATGAAGGATGTCATAATATAAAAACACAAATAATGCTGCCATTACATAATTATAATTGTAGATTAAAGCGTCAGCCATTTGTCCTCAGTTATTATTTACTTAAAACCAGATTATATTGAACTTCCAGAAATTCCAACAAATTATTTCATTTTTGTCCAAAAAGATGAGTCTCTCTGTCCATATAATGTATATTTCTGAGTCACTCCCTCAGAGATTTCCACACGGAAGTAGAAAAAACATCAATATTATATCTTTTTTTCGATCTCATTTCTCAGGGTTCTGATTGGTCAAGAAATGAGTTTAATTTACTTGTGGTTTTAATATACTTCTCTGTGTTCTCCTGCAGGACATGCTGCAGCACTACGACTTCAGTAAGTTCCCTTCCCTGAAGATAAAGCTGATCGAGTCGGTGGATAAGATGTTGGCCACGAAAATCGCCGGGCTGATGACGATGATCCGGGACGAAGAGTCCAAGGCGCCGCCGGTCCTGGTGTCGGGCGGCGCCTTCGAGGGCTCCCAGGACGGGCCCTTCGGTCAGGGCTACGGCGAGGGCATCAGCGCCGGGGCGGACGCCGAGGACTGGATTGTGAGCCGCGAGAAGCACCGCTACGACGAGATCTTCTACATGCTGATGCCCGTCAACGGCAAGATCACCGGCGTCAACGCCAAGAAGGAGATGATGAACTCGCGGCTGCCCAACACCGTGCTGGGGAAGATCTGGAAGCTGGCCGACTGCGACAAGGACGGAATGCTGGACGACGAGGAGTTCGCGCTCGCACAGCACCTCATCAAGGTCAAACTGGAGGGCTACGAGCTGCCCAACGAGCTGCCCGAACACCTGGTGCCGCCGTCACACCGCAAAAATCCCACAGCTGACGCCCTGTACAACCACAGCGAGGACTAGAGCGTTGAGAGGTAAAACACAGAAGACTGACTGAGCTGAGAGGAAGTCCACATGTACAAAATCACCAGCTGATATTCAGACTGACAAGAGACACTATCAGCAGACTGACAGGAGGTCAACGTTTAGGATTTACTCACCGAGGAAATCGCCACCAAGCAAATCACCTGCTAATCAAACAGCTAAATGTATAAACCTGTCAGAACACAAACCAATTAATGCCGTTAGGAAGTAAAAACTATATATAATGCTTTTATTTTGGTAAGATGTGTCTATATATTGTACAATTCAGCTGATCTCAACTCACCAAAGAAGAAAAAAGATAATGAAGCCGTTATATTTTACTAACCCTGAGTCTTTATTGTGATACTTACCGTCCTGCCTTAATTTTCCATAATTTCTGCCCCTTAAAGACCGACTGAGCTGAGAGGAAGTCCACATGTACAAAATCACAGGAGACACTATCAGCAAACTGACAGGTTTAGGATCTACTCGCCTGCTAATCACACCTTTAATTAAACAAGACAAAATAAATAAATAATAGATGCTTTTATTTTGCTAAATGTAAAAAGAAAGTCTTTTACTAACCCTGCTTTAATTTGGACTCTTATTTTGAAAGGACACAATATTTTCAAAGAAATATTGTGATATTTAACTTCCTGTATTAACTTTTTTCAACCATATTCCGCATTTAAATGACACAATGACCCAATGGTTAACAGAAACACAAAGATATTTTATATTTTTAGGAATATCTTTAATATTTTACATCTTCTTGGTGGTTTTATTCCAATTTCAAAACGGCAAAGAAAAGAAAACATCAATAAATATTGTTGTCAGTTGTAAACTGGAAATGTTAAATGGTGTTAACATTATAAACAAGTCAAAAAGTTATACAAAACTGTCGTTATGATTTCTTGAAGGCAGAGTTACTGTTTTAATTTGTCTTAGGTTGAAATCCTTCAAAATAAAAGCTCCGAAATAACACTTGAAGTGCTCATATCCCAAAACTCAGAAAAACAAGATCCTGAGTCGTCTCTGCGTAGATGTTTCAGAGCAGGAAGCGTTTACTGTTTGGCTCCTAGTGGGTGCAGAGCCAGGACGGTGGGGTTCAGGGGACCGTCAGAGGTCAGAGGCCAGAGTCTGTCCTGTTTGAACAGATCTCATTCCGGAGGAAGTGACACTCGCTCGGCCGCCGTTACCTCGTCCTGAGGGACAGTTTAACGACGTCCTGAAACGTTCCAGTCGTCAGCGTGTGTTTCCTCACATTGTAAACCTGGTGAAGACTTTGTTAAAAAACAACTGAATAACATTCAGTGAGGATCCTCCTCTCCAGCAGGACTGTCCAAGAAATACAAAACCAAAGCAGGAAAATGAGAATGAAGTTTTGTGGAGTTACAGAGATACTCTTGTCCAAATAATCACAATGAAGCTATCTACAGCTAGTTAGCCGCACATGCTAGCATTAGCAGATCACGCTAAAGCAGATAGACAACCTGTTGAATCCATTCCTTCAATGTTGTTTTTCAGTTCAAGTTTAAACAACAACAAAAAAAACTGCAAACTAGCATTTTTTTTGAGCATGTGAAGAAACTCAAACAATTGCACATGTAGTTGCAGCTGCTAAGCTAATGTTGGATCAGAGAAACCCCACCTTTTTATCTCGTTGCTTTCCAAAAATGATGAAATGGGACTATGAATGCGACAAAAGCAGCCATTAATCTTCTGTAAGTTAAATCCGCACTACGGTGAAGCACAGATCCAGATTTTAGCAGCAGGAAGACTACGTGTTGTTCTTTCAATGTGTATTAAGACCCAGCAAGCTACATTTGCCCTAACTGAGTCATTTTCCTCCAGTTTTTCACCATCTTTTAATATTTCCGTACCACAAATTGAAGTCATTGAAACACTTTTTGAATTGTTCAGACATCTGTGCTTCAACTTGAGCCAGCAGGGCCAAATGTTCTTTCTTAAACACTGTTATAGTCAAGTGCGTATGTTAACTCTTACAGTGCCTTTTAATTTCCATACGTGATGCCCTCTGTTCTTATGACAGGACGATAGAAGTCTTTGAGGATTAAGCAGTGGGGCGGCTTCTGTTTAGTGCCTTTAACATGCTAACTAAGTCTAAGTCAAGCTTAACAAATAACCTCCTTGTGCTTCTATTCCCTCCGTAAGGGAACGTCTGTTGAGTCCTCTCTGTCTCTGAGTAAATGTCCGTAAAATACTGGATTTTATTGTATAAACGTGTAAAATCAGCTGTCTGGTGGTTTAGGGAGCCTCGGCAGAGCGGGAACATTAACTTTCCTGTGTGTAAAGAAGCTTTTCTCTCAGTCTGACTTTAATCACAAATCTTCTTTTACCTGAAAAGTTTTTATTTTTGTGATTTTGATGTATTTTGTATTCCTGTTGTTTTGCTGTCAGAAGTCTGTTACTCTGTTCTGATGACCGCAGACTAATAAAGTTTATTCTACACATTTACTCAACAAGTTATTCATTTACATTTTCTTCCTGTCTCCAAAATAAAGAGTACATTTTTGCACAATAAAGCACGGAAACATGTCCCAGTAGAGCGGTAAACCCAAAAATTCACTTGAAAATGACCGAAATAATTTACAGTTTTCTTCCTCAACGTTTATCAAACAGCTCACAGTTACTAGATACTTTTACACTCAGTGGTTACACACAAAATATAGAAAAATATCAACAATTAGGATGTTTTTTATTCAGTTTGCAGTGGGACGCATGTCTTTCTGTATCTTAGACAACATTGCATCTATAAATGAATGATTTTATCAAAAGCTTTCTCTGTTTTCTCTCTTTTTGCTGTTTTCTATTTAAAAATAACACAAGTGAAGATTTTGTAGTTTTAATTCACCCTAACATGATCTAGTTCCTCTCCAGTGTGTTTGTTACCTAACGTCCTGTTTCAGGTCGCGCTGGCAGGATTAGGGATGGACGTGTGTCATTAATCATATTCCCGACAGGAAGCGTTCCTCCCCTCTTTTCCTCTCCAGCTTTGTTTTTCTTTGTGTGTATTGCCATTCTGTGAATAATAAATCATGAATACATTATTCAGTTTCAGATGTCTAACTCAGCGGGCAACTTTAAAACATGAAAGTGTTGCTTTGTTTTGGAAAAATGTTCTTACAGCTCTTCAGATTAAAGGAGACCCTTGCTGTGTTTTTAAAGAGGACATATTGTCATTTTCTGATTCATATTTGTGTATAGTGTCTCTCCTGGGACATGTCTCCATGCTTCAATGTTCAGAAAGCTCTTTATGTTTCTCATACTGCCTGTGCTGCAGCACCTCTTTTCACCCTCTGTCTGAAACCAGAGCCCAGTCTGCTCTGATTGGTGAGCTGGCCGGCTCTGTTGTGATTGGTCAACCGCTTAGAGAGGTCCCGCCCCTTAGCCTACAATGTGTTGGAGCACTACCACAGGGATTTATGCTTTTGCAGTCCATTTACATGCACTAAAACCTATATACCCATCTAAAGGAAAGGGAAAACCCCAAAATGCAAAGTAGGGCCTCCTTAAACCTTCATAAACTGTTCTTATTTAATAAACTGGTTGCAAAATTGATGAAATTACAATCATATCATACTGACAATCTCTGTAATATTACATATTGTACTTTGAACAGTGTGTTCATTGCTTCATCTGCACTGGAGCTCAGTTTTCCTAAAGCAAGTGAACTTAATGTATACATTTAGACATCGATGACACACTGAACCGTTAACCTGCTGACTGGTTTACTTCAAGTGTGTGTGTGTGTGTGTGTGTGTGTATGGCGAATACACTTTGACCCGTGCACCTGCAGTCAGGTGAGTGGAGCCGCTCAAGCTGTAAATCCAATGGCTTCAAAGTTCACACATCACATCACATGAAACACTTTCTCCTCATGCAGATAACATATAGAGCAGCAGAAACACTCAGACTGTGTGTTGTAGGTTTTTCATTCCAACTCGTCTTTGGATCTCTCACTGTGTCTGACTTTCTAGAGCTGAATCAATACAGAGGAACAGAGTTAAAGGTAAGAAAAGTCACTGTTTCCTATCTCTGAGTGTGTTTTGTCACTATTTGTCAATGCAATGCATGCAAATGTGTATAAACTGGTATTGTTTTCCTGCTCTGACATGTTTGTCGTTCTGCAGGATTTATTATCTTCTGGTTATTTTAGTCCTGTGTGATTTTTGCAGCTCTGTTTCCATGTTAATGTTTGGTAGCAGTTATACCTATACACATTCATAGCTCTTAAAGTGACGGAAAGAGATTTTGGTTTAGTATGAGAGAGGTTCTAGTGCAAATTAGGGTAAATGAATAATTCTACATTGCTTTGGAGAGCTGGATGTTTGGATTGACACACTCTCATGTCTATATGTTCAGTATTAAGGTAGGACAGTTAGCTTAGCTCCGCATAATGAATGGAAACAAGGGGAAATAGCTAATCTGGTTCTGACCAAAAGAAGTGAAAAGTACATTTACTACCATCTTATATCTTCTGTACTACAGTATACTTTTTATACTTGATAACTTAGTTTGCTCATCTGTAGGCTGTGTAAACACCCACACCCAGACACACACACACACACACCCACACACAGGGCGATAGCACTGTGCATGTCTCGTGTAATTACGACACCTCTGGTATTTTTACAGCAGGGTGGTATTGAAGGTGTGTCGCTCTTGTCAGCATAAAGGTACACATAAAATCTGAACTGTTGACTGTGGGTGAAAGTGAACTCAGAGCAGACAATGAATCAGCAGTCAGCACAAGGTCAAGCTTTGGCTGTCCAATTAAAGAAACATACAATAAAATCTGAATTAAGGTGTGTGAATTGTCTGTCCGTTCACCGTCCAAATATACAACTTGTTTTTTATCCTTTAGATTTAAATGACTCATGATCATATTCAGGCTGCAAACCCCGGGACAAACTACTGTAATAATAGTTATTATATTATTATCTTGGCTGTATTCTACACAATACTGGGGGATTAAAGGCTTAATATCCAGTTAAGAAGTCGTAAATATCGCCCATGCATCTTTATATTTACTGCATATAATATTTG
The DNA here is from genome assembly GCF_036324505.1 of Eleginops maclovinus. Taxonomy (NCBI): domain Eukaryota; kingdom Metazoa; phylum Chordata; class Actinopteri; order Perciformes; family Eleginopidae; genus Eleginops; species Eleginops maclovinus. The sequence goes on along the minus strand of NC_086367.1, from coordinate 22,684,723 downwards.
GTGTCAGACATCATTTTACAATGACATATTTTACATGACTGTTCACATAAAACACATTTTAAATATAATATAGTCTTTTTTTTGGTTGTTTGACTCGTATTTATATGCAATTATATATTATTTAATACTACTTCTGATTAAAACAATGTTTAATGTTATTCTTTGATGTAAAAGGCTTTCCTGAGATGTATAATTCTGGACCGTCTCTGATGTTTTCCCTGTGTGTTTGCAGTAGATCAGGATGGAGAGGGAGGAGGACGGGGCCGGGCGGGTCCGGGAGCTGCAGGAGCAGAGGATGACGGTCCAGAAGAAAACCTTCACCAAGTGGATGAACAGCGTCTTCTACAAGAACGGGGTGAGACTGGGAGACATGAGCAAGAAAAGACTCTTATGTTGTGGTCATATAAACCCAGAACGATGTGAAAGAAAATACCACAATAAGGAAATACATGTGTTTTGGTTTCAGATCCTTTACTGTAGAATAAGTACCAGTACCACACCGTGAATATGCAAGAGTTATTAGCATAGTTAAGTTAAAGTAAATCAAGAACAAGTATTCCTTTGGCAGTAAAATTGTACTATACTTGCAACTGAAATGGTACAAGTATAAAAAAGCATGACATGCAAATACTCAAGTAAAGTAAAAGTACCTCTAATTTGTAGTCAAGCACAGTGTTTGAGTAAATGTACTTCCCCTCAGTTCTCTTAGAGAGCCGAAACTGGAAAAGAAGAAAGAGATTCTTGACAGTAAACTAAATCCAGGGTTGATGCTGAGTCATGGTGCAGTAGGGAAGCAGAAATGTGCTGAGTCGAGGGATTATTGGTGATTACAGTCATAATACTTATTACGGGGCTTCCTGTGTCTGCAGATGATTTGACAACAAACACACACACAGACATCAGAGAGCCGGCATGGAAACACAGCAGCACTGAACACACTGTTCTAACGCTGACATGCAGGAGTAAAGAAGGGACGCTTTACTTTGAATCCAGTGCTGACACACTCAGATATCGACTGGATGAAATTCCAAAATACTTTATTTAGTATTTAATACACCTAAATTCAACACAAACACAAGATGATTCCTCTAATGATAATTGGATGATAAGAAAACATAAATCCATTTCAAGTTTTTGAAGTACTTGGATTTTACTCGAGTATTTTCACTTTATATTTCTTCTCCACTACATTTATTCAACAATACACAACAAGAAATAAAATGTAAAACTATTTGAATTACCCTAGCATCATTAATTGACCAACAGAATAATTAATTTGTATTATATTTGTTTGTGTTATGCTTTAAATGCATCACCGCTACTTTTGCTTTTCATAAATTAAGTAAATGTTGTTACTAAATATGACTCTTTTATATTGGTGACATTTTTTAACACAGCACTTTTACTTGCTATGTATTTTTGTCAGTGAATTGAACGATAAGATAAGACAAGGCAAGATCAACCTTTATTATCCTGCAGGGAAAATTCAGGCCTCTCCTGGTACGTGGTTGGTTATTGAACTCACAAGTTGATTGGCATTGAACTCTTTGCAGTGTAAACAAATGAGGACGTTTAGCAGAGCTCGTGTTAGGGTCTCTGGATGATGTCAGTGTTATTGCTCTGGTTCTCTGTTATCTCTGTGTCTCGTTCCTGTCTGATAACCAGCTATTAGTCTCAGCTCATGTACCAACACACATCCATCTCCAGACATGATACCGCAGTACCTTCCTCTGCAGCTCTCACACAGACGCTGTGGAATAAAAATAGATGTGTTCATGCTCCGTCTCTGGCAGCTCGGACAGATTCCAGTCTCTTCTCGTTGCTTTGGGTTTGATTTTCTGTGTTTTCTCTGATAACTGGGTGCCAGCTGTTGGCTTGAACAGTGAGGCCTGCTGCTGCTGCTCCTCATTCCCAGAATTCCTCAAGGATTTCTGCAGGATGGCAGCACGGAGGAAAAATGCAGAAGTGTTTTATTATCCCCAGGTTCAGGGCTGTAGGGGGGAATTTAGAAATACAGAGGCCACCAGGACAAACCCGCTTTAGGATTTGTCCTTTCTTTAATTTAGCTTAATGTAATTGATACCACTGTCTGGGGTGTGTCTTTAATGAATTGCAATTTCTTAAATTTTGCTTAAACTCCCTTTAACTAAACTATCCTTCACTAAACAGAATTTCCTTTGTAACGTAACCCTTCTTCTTCTAAATCAATATTATTTTAATACATACGTTCCAGCCTCTAGGGGCAGCACTGAGCACATTGCTGCTGAGCAGAACTCCATTTAGACCGTGAAGAAGACTTTCCGCGCCATCTTTGAAATGTTTATGTGGAGTTTAATTGAAGTCTGTCAGTCGGAGTAAATCATGTTTCCTTCAACCAAAAACGCCCTGACATCTACTTTCTACTGCCTGTTACGTCGCTACGTGGATTGTCTTTTCTCCAGTGGGTGTAAATGTATGTTGTTCTCCTGTTATTTAATTGTATTGCTGTCGGAATGACTAGTATGCGTCTTTTATTGACGGAGCAATCCACAACCGTCGCACGTACAGTGGCATTTACAGCGTTCCCAGTTTATACTGTAGCAACATTCATCAAAGTATGTTTTTTTGAGGCAAATTCAATGTGTTTAAGTTATGTTCATGGTTTTGCTGATGTCTTAAAGTTTACACAGAGTGGTAAATGTTTGACAGGGAAGAAACAAACTGTTAAACACAATAATTTAACCAACTGCTAGCTTAAAATGTGGCAGTGAGCTAACATCATTGAGCTTTGCTACAGTAGCGTGCAGCCTCTGATGCTAGGTAAGCTAGCATGACAATAACATCATTTATTGGTCTTTTAGTTTCATACTGACATATCTAACGTATGACACTTCAATTAAATAGTTTGTAGTCAATTATTGAATTCAACAAAGTACATTTACTAAAGGAAATTATAAAGGAATGGTAGTTTTTCAAAGTAAAAGCAAGTAATGGTCATGCTTTTAACAGGAAATGTGGATATTGACTTTTGTCTACTACAGTTTTTATTTTGTCCTGTTACGACCCTTGTAACTGTTTTTTGGAAAGGGCTATACAATTTAGGTTTATTATTATTTTGTTATGCAAATTAAAGGAAACTAATATAAAAACCATGTAAATCCACAATTTTCCATCGCTTGTTCTGTTAAGGTCTGTTGGAAAAGTTCTAAACTAAGTGAAAACACAGTCTTTTATCCTGAAGACAAGCTGATTTATATTTATCCACACATTTTAGGAAATAAATCCTATGTTCAAGACTAATAGAGGAAGGTACTTTAGCTTGGTTAGCTCAGTACGCTTGATTTCGAGGACCGGCAGCAGCACTATAAATCCTGTTGAGTCTAGAGTTAGGAGCCTCTTATTGGTAGGAATTTGTCCACTTGATGAGCTACTCTTATCTGTAAGATGTTGCCTGACCTGCAGATAACCAGGAAGTCCTGCAGCAGAGATGTTATGTAACACACTTCAGGGGGAAAAAGCACTCGACTCGACACAATTTAAGAGAAATTAGCCTTTAAACTTTGAAATTCCTGTCCATCACAAAGCTGTACAACATATTCTTGAATCCCAGAAAAACTCACATCATGCAACATGCTGAGGCTTGAGTATTTTATACCTTTACTGAAGTTACAATATGTTTAAATACTCCATTAAAAGATTACAGCAAGCATGTTTCACTGTTTAAATGGCACGAAACAGAACATGTACTTTAAGTAAAACTACCAAAGTAATACTAGCTTTAAGTAAGTTTAATTGTCATATGGATAATAGCTTCAGCCTCGTTGGCAATGGGAATCTTATGTCAAGGGTCATACCAACAGTGCAGCATGTAATAAAATTGGAATACAAAGAAATAAGGAAGTAAAATAGTGCAATAAATAAAGTTCAAGTGTTAAACTGGTGCAAGTAAAGTGCAGGGATAGTTAGGCTCTGTACATGTAAGAAGGAACGTAAAAGCAAAAGCAACCCGTTCTGCATTTAAGTACCTCATATGTTAGTTATCCTGCATTTTTAAGTTAAATTTAGTCTTTTGACATGCTTTACATCTTATTTTTGTGTTATTTTGTGGTGTTACGTGTTGAATGAACTATCAAAATGTTCACAGTAAAGCTGAAATGATTAGCTGATTAATTGATAAGTCAACAGAAAATGAATCTGCAGCGAACAGGCTTTATATACATGCTTTAACATGTGGGTTGTTCTTGTTTTTACTAGTCCTTTTATCTACATCCAGAGGGAAAAGGTGGCTTTATTTTCATATCGAATCTTGGGATAAAGAGAGGGGAAGGAAAAGCGAACTGTGTGTTCATTTGATTTTGTGATATATGCTCTCACAGTAAATGTTTGTGTATACCTGTGTTCCCATCCTGCAGGAGAAGGTGGAGCTGACGGACGTTTACACGGAGCTGAAGACCGGGGTCGTCCTGATCCGTCTGCTTGAGCTCATCTCCAAGGAAAGGCTGCCCAAACCCACCCACCGCAAACTGAGGGTCCACTGCCTGGAGAACAACAGCAACGCCATCAGCTTCCTCAAGACAAAGGTGCCTGACCTGACCTCGTTCAGATTAAAGAGGAGTAAGTTACATAAAATATTAAAAAAAAGGAGAGGAAAAGAGAATTTAGGAGACTTCTTGGTCTGTCCTGTCAGATTCGGGTGGATCTGATTGGTCCGGAGAATGTGGTGGATGGCGACCGAACGCTGATCCTGGGTCTCCTGTGGATCATCATCCTCAGGTTCCAGATCGGACCTATCAACCTGGACGAGGTAAGGAATCAAACCCATAACCTTCAGTCTGGAGTACAGTTGCAAAATTCTGGGAATTTTCAAAGATGGAAACTTTCCATGGGAATTTAAGGGAATAAATGGGATTTTTCAAAATTGAAGTTGGCTTTTCATAGGGAACTTAAATATAGTTGGGGAAAGTATATTTTAGCATAATCTTGACTAAAACAAACAGATGCCATTCAAGTATATCCATGCCATTCCTCAATCACATGCACATAGCACACTGCTTACGGCATGGCTATTGAGACCTCACCCCCTACAGGCACTATGCATTCCTCCATCACATGCACATATGATTTCCAAAAGACTGGACCACACTTTTGAGCCCAAAGCACAGGAGTATTGAAGCCACACATTTCAGCCTGTGGACTACACAAAGTGAAGTAAGGTTTGATGATATTATGGGGTAATATATTTACCTTATGTTTAAATTGCAAATATCACAGACAGATGCATTCATGTAGCAGATAGCTAGCTGATAACTTAGATGCTAAATAAGCCATAGCTAGCATCACTTCATTTACCATCTATGAGGCACTCTCATAAAGATACTAGCTACCTTAAATGTGATGCTGTTTTTGTCTGCCTCCTGCAAGATGTTTTGAAGATCATTCCAGTTGTTTAGTTAGCCTAACTATTTATATATCTGCTCATGCCATTGTATCAATTCCCAGTTAGTTCCCATAAATTCCCATAACTCCCATTATTCCCATGGAAAGTTTCCAATATGGAATATTTCCAAAATTCCCCAGCTTAACTTCCCATGGAAGTTTACCGGAAACTTACCGGAAATGTACCTTTCACTTTCCTGTTTCCTTGTTTCCGTCTTTTATCCGTCGCTCTTGTCTTCATAATCTTCTCCACCTCCTTTTCTTTATATCCTTTCCTTGTCTTCTTCCTTCATTGTTTTCTCCCTTCTCCCCCCTCCTCACCTTCTCTCCTCACGTTCCTCCCCCTCAGGTGTATGGGGTAGGCAGCAAGGCAAAGCGTTCGGCGAAGGAGGCTCTGCTGATCTGGTGTCAGAGGAAGACGGCGGGTTATGGCGGTGTCAACGTCCAGGACTTCTCGTCCAGCTGGAGGAGCGGCCTCGCCTTCAACGCCCTCATCCATGCACACAGGTAACACACACACACACACACACACACACACACACACACACACACACACACACACACACACACACACACACGTTATCCTATCCTCCATCCAATCTGCTCCATCCTCTCTCGATCCCAAGGCCTGATCTTTTTGACTATCGTCGCTTCAATGCTGACGACCCGCTACGAAACCTGGAGCACGCCTTCCGTCTGGCGGATCGTCAGTTCGGGATCATGCAGCTGCTGGAGGTGGAGGACATGGTGGTTCCTCATCCGGATGAGAAGTCCATCATGACCTACGTGTCGCTGTACTACCACTACTTCTCCAAGATGAAGCAGGGACAGACCATCCAGAAGAGGCTCGCTAAGGTCTGCAGCACTGAAACACTGAAACACACACATCCAGTTAAAGTTCAGGCTTCAGAATCTGATCAGCTTTGATAGAGTTGTGCAGAAATAAGCCTGAATTATTTAGTCCTTTTCACTTCTAGTTCCCTTGTGGCAAAGTCAACTCTTTTCTTAATGTGTTTTTGGTTAGAGGCCTGAAATAAAGTCTGTAAACATCATAAGGTGATGTTAAAATTTGGAGATTATCCTACTGAGCTAAATGTGTAGGTACTACAAACCAAAAAAGGGGTTAAGGGAACATGAAGTGTTTAAATTCTCCGGTTGAAGGAGTCCTTCCTGCACGTCTTTCCTGTGTGATTTAATGTTCCCTGAGTTTGTATCCTGAGGTGCTGGAAAAGCTTCAAAATTCCCCTTGAAAAGTGCTTAAATTATACTTTGTAAAATGTTTAGTAACACTTGTGATGGTAGTAGTAATTACTGGTTCATCAGATTGATTGACACAGAGTTCATTTTTGTCTCTGTCCAAACGGTGGACTCTTCTGCCCTCTGCTGGCTGCTGTGTGAGTAACACATACATGGCATTTGTCTGCGTACTGTAGGGAACTGCAGGAACATCTTCCATATGTATTGGCTCACACTCACTTCCTGACTTCCTTTAATCCTTCAAGTTCCTCCTCCGCCTGCCTGTCAGTCAGTGTGGATTACTGCTGGATTAGATCTAGACTGACAGGAAGTCACCTGCAGACAGCTAACACACATTGTGTAAGGGGTCGCTTTGGGTTCTTGGTAACTGTGATGCACTTTTTCACATTTCTTTTAAACCACAAATTAACTGACAGACTAATTGATAACAAGAAAATGAATAAACAAATCAACAGTTAAAGATATAAATCTATAGAGTATCTCTACATAATAGGGGAGTTTTATGTTAGTAGGTCAGGTGACTGGAGCCTCTCTATCCGGTGTAGTTCTCAGTGGGCGGGGCTGCAGACACTAAGCCTATCGGATCCGATCACACTGAGTCTCTGTACCAGAAACATCAGAGCCACTCAGAGCTGACGGCTGCTGAAGATACATACCTTTACCTGCCGTCTGCTCAGAGAGACAGGAGCGGAGACGGGAGAGGACACAGGAGAGGACACAGGAGAGGAGACGGGATGAGAGGTTTTACTGTGGACCTAAAAGGGCATTTGAAGTGGTTCAGTTTGTAGTTCTTGTCAGTTGTCTCTGTTGGGTTCTTGGTAAGCTTTTTGTCTTTAGAGCTTGGTTGTAGCTGCAAAACTTCATCTAGCAGATCTTGGACTCAAACAATTCTTTTGCTTGATGTTTTGGTGTGAAAACTCCTTCATTTCTTACCTTTGGTAGATCTGCAAATGCCCATTTTTGCAAGCTTTAATGATATTATGATATATGAAATTCGAGACAATAGATATTAGGCTATCCTATTTATGTTTATCCCATCAACATTTCTGTATGAATTGTCAAAGTCCAGTTAACTAAATACACTGGTTAAATATTATTTGTCAGGTTGTGATGGGAGGAAGTCCAGAAATGTTGACCGTTTTTGTTTATATACCTGGTAAAAAAGGTCTAGTAGTTTACCTCTGGGTCACATAATGACGGTTCAGGTGTGCCACAGGTATGTAAGTTTACCTGTAGTGTGTGTGTGTGTGATTCCAGAGGTTTGGACAAAGGCGTTATAGGTTGGAATTGGTGCTAGGTTTATTTACAAACATCTCATACAGTTATAATAATGTATGCATCGGGTTTATCCAGGTGTGTTTTAGGTACATTTAGACTGTTCAAGCTGAAATCGGATGCAGCAAGTGTGTTTAAGGTGTGTTCAGAGAAGGATCCAGGTGTATTCTTGGGATGTAGAAGTTTCGGTAAAGAAAACATGTGTCCTTCAGGTGTGATTGAGTTGCCTAGAAGCGCATTTACAAGTTATTTGTTTGCACCCGGTGTGTTCTAGTTATGTCGGAGGTTTTAAATGGTGTGTTTCTGTTGTGATGATTGTCTCCAGAAGCTGTAGTCATGCCTAGGCATTAAGCGAGTAACATGCTGTAGGTATGAATGTGTAGGGCTAGGTTTAAGTATGTCGATGGGAGGAAGTCTGAGCCATCAGTTAGTGAAGCAGCAGCACAGGAGAGAAACTTCCTCCAGATCCTACCTCAAGGTTTGTTATACAGCATCATCCTGTCCTGTTGTTAAGAGTGTTTGTATTTGAAGTGACACAACATGGTTTTAACAGACAGTACATTATTGAAACACTGAAATAAATGATGGAGTTCCTCTGGGATTCATGTTGATGCCACTGTCTTTTCAGTCTGGTGGACTTTCCAAATGAATGATGATGACTTTTTAGAGGGTGTGTCTGCTGTTGACACCGAGCAAATTGAGGCTCTGTTTTAAGATAACTTTAGATTAAATGTTTTTTCTATTAGAAGCTAAAATAAATGGTCTGATAACTAATACGAAGTATGGAATTAACCAATTAATCAATTAACAGATAATGAACCATTTTTTATTAATACATATTATTGTTGAAGTAATTTTAAGCCAAAGTGACAAACTCTTTCCAGCCTCATGGTCGTTTGAAATGGGAAAGTATTTATTTCTCTTGGGTTTTGGACCATTTTTGGCATTTTATAAAGTATATTTAACTGGCAGATAAATTGATAATGAAAATAATCCTGAGTTGCTGCTTTCAAAACACCATCATTACATGTCTTTGAAATCCAGTAAGCGTTGCTTCTATACTAAGAAGATACTAAAGCTTTGCATTACTAAATATTTGGTTCAAAATGATGACTGTCACTGATTTTACGCGACAAAGAGACAGCAGAATAATTCAGAATTGTCCTCTCTGTGTCCTCAGATCGTCGGGATGCTGATGGAGCTGGACGACATGAAGGTCCAGTATGAGAGGCTGGTCTCAGATCTGCTGCACTGGATCAAAACCAAGGTTACAATAAAACCACCAAAGTGTCTCTACAGTATTTGTACGTAAATGATGCTTAACTTTGTTGATGGACTGACGGATGATTGTCCATCTGAAGGTGGTGCAGCTGAATGACAGATGCTTCCCAAACTCCGTGAAGGAGATGCAGAAGCTCATGATGGCGTTCAAGACCTACAGGACAGTGGAGAAACCCCCGAAATATCAGGTTGGACGACGCCATAAGAGGAAAAAAAGTCACTTTGACTTATTGAGCCTTTTATCTGATTTATTTTTGAGTCTTTAAGTGAAATCTCTTGTTTATTAAGTCCTTTTATTATTAAAAATATGACATTCTGTTATTGTCCATTGAAACTGTGTGAAGATGAAACGTCCTTTAAATTCAATCAATTTCCTGAGTAAATATAAAGTTGTATTCCTGAGTGTTTGATTTTCTATATATTTTTATGATTTTTTATTTGTATTGTCTGTAGGAGCGTGGGGCGATTGAAGCTCATCTTTTCAGTCTGAAGACACAACTGGCTGCCAACAACCAATGGGCTTACAATCCTCCAGAGGGTACAATACTTAGACACACACACATCCAGACACCTTCTGCCGTATAACTCGGTTATTTTGGCATAACTGTCATGGACAAAGTACACGATTGACTTCTGTGTTGTTCAATGATATATGTGATATTTCATATATTGTGTGTGAAGGTAAAACCCTGAGTGACATAGAGAAGAGTTGGGCTGTGTTGGAGAGAGCTGAACACGAGAGAGAGCGAGCCCTGCAGGAGGCTCTGCTCCGCCTGGAGAACCTGGAGCAGCTCGCTCAGAAGTTTGAGAGGAAGGTAAACGACACCTGACCCAGAACAGAGAAACATCTAAACTGAAAATGAGTTAGCTTAATAAATCAAAACACACGTTACAGCGTCATATATTTTTTACATTAGTTAAATGTTGAAGAACACACAGCTGGATGTTTGAATCCTCAGTGAGTTTGTTTCTATGTCTCAGGCAGGGTTGAGGGAGGGGTATCTGGAGGACACGCTGCGTTTGATCCGGAGACAGGACAACCGGGGTCTCTCGTCCCTGGAGGAGGCTCAGGCCGCCGGCCGCCGTCTGGAGGCACTCGCCACCGACGCTCTGGCCAGAGAGCCGCGCTTCGCCGCCCTGAGAGACATGGCGAAGAACATCGAGAGAGGAAACTACCACAGCAAGGAGCAGATCATGGGGAGGTGGGAGAGAGAAAAAATTCAGATTTGTTTATTTTTTATTTATTTATATGCGTGATCCTTGTTTGATAAAAAAATGAATCGTATTAATTAACATCCTTCATTTGTTGCTTGTTAAGGGATTAAACATGTTCTTGTGTGTAATTTGTCTTTTTAAGAGAGGAGAACATTAGCCACCGATGGAAGGACCTTCTGCAGCAGCTCCAAGAGCAGAGGGGGCTTCTGGGAAATGTAGTTGAAAGCCTCAGCATCCACAGAGACATCGAGCTCGTCTCCCAGGAACTGAAGGAACTACAGGTGAGTTTACACTGAAACTGTAGTAATTGATGAGGAGGAGGATGGGATGAAATTGATTTTGTTTGTTGGAAAAAACGGGACGTCTGTGCATGTAAAAAATAAAAGTCTATTTCTCTAAAATAGCCTCAATTTTAGGCTTTTAATTTAAAATAAATGTTTAAGGTCAAGTTTGAGCAAAACTATATATAGTTTCAAAGCTAGTCTCCTTCCTCCTTCTTGTCCTTCTTTACTTCACCTTCTCTCTCCCTCATCCCTCTCTCTCCTCCCCCCTCCTGTCTCCCAGTCCCAGGCCAGTTCCTCTGAGTTTGGCAAACAGCTGGCGGAGGTGGAGTCTCTCCTCCAGAAGCAGGATCTCCTCGAAGCTCAGTTCTCAGCTCACGGCGAAACGATCACCGCCATCAGCAGGACGGCGCTGAAGGTAGGATTGTATTTATATTACTATACTTTTAGATGGAGGTTAATGCATGAGCTGTCCACTGATTCATCTTTCTTCTTCTCTCAGGTGAAAGCGAGAGACGGTCAGCAGATTCAGAGCAGAGTCAGAGCTCTGGAAGCTGAGTATAAGTCTCTGGTGTCCCTCAGCAGCAACAGGTCATCTTCTGTTTCTTATATCCAAACAACATGTATGAATATATTCGTCCTCCTCTCTTTCCTAATGTCTGCGTTCCTCCTATTCACTTCTCTTCTTGCTTCCTCTCCTCTCTTGTTTCCTCCCTTCTCTCCCCTGCAGGAGGAGACAGTTGGAGGCTCAGTTGAAGCTCTTTGAGTTCTTCCATGACTCTGAGGAGGTGGAGGCCTGGCTGTACGAGCGCTGGCTGAGGCTGCAGACGGCCGGACTCGGACGAGACCTGAACCACATCCAGCTCGCCCAACACAAGCACAAGGTGGAGCTCACAGCATCATAAACACACGGGGGAATATTTGCTGATTATTCTTATTTAAAACATATTATACAGATTTAATTTCTTTAGTTAAAGGATGAATTTTGTTGAAATTTCTTATGCACAATCCAGATAAATAGTCATTGTAAGATTTAAGAGAACTTAGCGTTCATCAAATTTCCTTTTTTCAATTTAAATTCTTTCTCATTTTCAACTTCAAACAATGCATTTTGCACGTGTTGGTGTTAAGAATTATAATGCTTTGATTTTAATGAATTTGGAGAAGCAATAGAAAAAAGAATAAGGAAAAAATAGAGGAAAGAAAATGGATATAATTATATATGAAAACATTTGATTACAATATGCAATAAATATCGAATTTATATATAAACATAAATATTTTTCTACGACAGTCTCATGAATCCATAAAATAAAATTGTGTAATCGTACTTTTATCCTGTAAGGTGTTGGAGGCGGAGCTCCAGGCTCAGGAGTCTCTTTACCAGGGGCTTCTGGGTCGAGGTCAGGACCTGCTGTCTAAACAGAGTCAGCCCAACCAGAGAGCCATACAGAAGTGGATCAGCACCCTGAAGAAGCAGTGGAGCCACCTGACCGCCGAGGCCACGGCACGCAGACACAGACTGGAGGCCGCCACCATCATCAAACAGGTACAGGAGCAAACAGATACACCACTGCAGACTTTACAGCCATCATGGTATTTACACAATTTAACTACTGTAATAAATCTGTGCAATATATACTTCCACTTTCACTACTGTTACCTGGCTTTATGAGTGCTACACTTTAAGAATAAAGGTGCTCTGATTCTGAAGATGTATGTTTATGTACTGACCATCTTTTAATCTTTGTTGAGTTTTATCGTAGTTTTTAGGCACTGGATCCTCAGATCTTAACTCATGATCCTCCTCTCAGTACTTTGCAGATGTGGCCGAGGCCGAGTCCTGGCTGGGCGACAGGAAACCTCTGCTGACAAGCGAGGATCATGGGAAGGATGAGTCGAGCACGGCGGCGTTGCTGCAGCGACACCAGAGGCTGGAGAGGGAGATGGCTGCTTACGCCTCGGAGATAAAGAGGCTGTCGGAGCAGGCGAGGAGCGCCGCACAGCGAACAGCTCTCACTGTAAGAACAGGGACCTATACCTTCTTTATTGTCACTTAACAAGCTGAACAGAAACCCATGTGTGTTCGCTGGGTGTGTAACGGTAGATAATGGTTCAGTCAGGAGCTCAAAACGTAATATATCTCTTCCTGTGTAGGCGGAACCTCAGCAGAGTAAGATGGTCCATTACAGCGACTCATCCGGAGACGAGGAGGATGGAGGAGCGGTGACTTCACCTCAGCCTGCTGCCAGGAGAGGGAATGGATCCAGAGACCCCCCCTCTCAGACTGAGGACAGCAAGGCCAAGCTCCGCTTCAAATACAGCAGAGGTATGGGAGGTCTGCTCGGTGTGTCACTGCAAGGCATTATGGGAGATGATTTAATTGGAATTTGAAATAACATATTGATCATGAGCACCTGGAAGTGGCTCAGGCTAAATCAAAGTACTTATTGTCCAACATTGTCTGATTTCAGGTCAGTTTCCTTGGGATCGTAATGAGATTGTAACCATTGTTGGCACGGAGCCGGATGGAGACCGAGTTCTGGCCAGAGACGGCCGAGGAAACCAGCAGCTCATCCCCAAAACTTACCTCAGCCTGCTGACTGCCACGGTATGAATCATAATCAGATTTATATCAGATCAACTTTCAGTAACCTTTTAAATTATGAGTCGAATCATCCCCTTTATTCCTCTTTCTGCTCAGGCTCCTCCCACCTCGCTGCCCGTCCCAACCAATGGCGAGCAAGAGAGCCCAAACAGGAAGGTGAGTCGTCCAAGGCGCAGACGCTCGATGCGTCCCGGCACGGCTGAGATCCAAACAACGTGGCTGCTAGACGCTCAGTACCAGAGAGACACTGTGGAGAGCACGCAGGCCGACCTGGACAAAGACTACAACTTCCTGTACAACCTGGTGAAGGTGAGAGGGGCAGCTGGGAAATGTAGTTTAAATATAGTGGAGTTTGTGTGATTTAAAATGTTTCTTTACAACATTCTCCCACCTTTTGTCTGCAGTCGAAGATGAGGAGTCTGCAGGAGACGCTGCGTCTTCATCGCTTCTACAACAGCTGCCAGGAGTTCGAGTCTTGGATGGAGGACAAGGAGAACATCCTGAACACCTTCAGCTCCGACGCAGAGAACCTGGTAGTGGTTCAGGCTAAATTTGAGGTAAAGTCTTCAATGTTTGATCATGCCCACTGATTAATTAGTCCCACATAAACTCAAACCAGCAGTTTCCTCGATATTAATATTTAAAATTTGACTTCCTGCTGCAGAACTTCCTCACTGAGTTGGTGAGTGGGCGGGGCCAACTGGATGACATCATCAACATGGCGGAGGAGCTGGTGAAGAGCGGACACAGCAAACAGGGAGATATCCAGGCCACACAGAGGAGGGTCTCCAGCAGGTACACACTGACCAACCTAAACTATCAACTAAAATGCAATAAAGGATCCAAAGGCGGGGATACCAGGGTAATACTAGAAGGCATTGATGGAATTACTGTATATTTTAAATATTGTATAAATAATATTACATACAATATTTTAAATATTTTTCCTCATGTCTTCTTTTATATTTTTTGAAAAGTGAAAGTTTGAAATTGTCTGTATCAGCTGCTGATGCTGAAATAAAACTACGTTTAAAAAAAGTTGATCTGTATTTAATCTCCTGTCTGGTCTCTGCAGGTGGGATCGGATCCAGCAGCTGAAGGACGAGAAAGGTCACGAGCTGCTGAGCACCGCGGACGTAAAGTCCTTCCTGCAGAGCTGCGAGGAAGCCAAAGCTCAGCTGCAGGGTCAGCTGTCCAGCCTCGGCACCGTGGACGTGGGCTGCAGCTCCTTCACCCTGCTGGGGGAGGAGAAGAACCAGAGTCAGACCCTCCGAGACATCCAGACGCTGGAAGCCAAGATCGCCTACCTGAAGAGCGTCGCCAAGATGTACGGTCTGAGAGGGGCTGGAGAAACACAGTCTAGTCAAAGTCAAAAGTCAAGTCAAAGTCAACTTTATTGTCAATCTTTCAATTTGTGTGTACTATTGGAAAAGGCAAGAGTTTAGATTTGATATAATTAGGTTTATTTGTCAGATGTCAGATGTTTTGTTGTAAAATGTAGGTTCAAACTTAAGAAGAAATCCCTACAGAACTTCATTCATGTATTTATTTTAAGCTAAAAATTGCATCGGAAAAATTCATGAAAGATCAAATTAAACAACTGAAATATTTGTTCCAAACAGTTTAGAAAAGCCACCATTTGTTGCAGCTTGTCGTCCATGATGTGTATATGTTTTGTGTCACAGGAAGCAGGACTGCAGTCCAGAAGAGAGTGCAGCCATCGCAGAGGAGGTCCGGGGTCTGGAGGTTCTGCTCAATCAGGTTTGAGGGTTTCCATCGTCACAGACTGTCGATCTATTCACTTTCTTCTCTCTTAATGTCTTTCAAAGCTCAGAGGCTAGATCTACCCAATATAACAAACTATTACAGTCTTTTAATGTAAGGAATACATACTAACATAATATATAGATGTAGAGCAACTGAAACACAGTATAAAATGACATTTAAATATATTTAAAAAATGTATAAAAAGGGCCAAGTTAATACAACTAAAATGAGCTAAAATCAAATCAAAAAACTGGAATAAAATACAACAATAAAGGTTCTCTTTCCTGTCCTCTTGTTGTCCAGTTGAAGCGTCAGGCTGCAGACAGACAGCGGCAGCTTGAGGAGGCTCGACGGCTGCAGAGCTTCCAGCGGGAGTCCAAGGAGCTGCAGCACTGGGCCCAGTCCGTCCAGGAGCGACTGCTGCATGAGGAGACGGCCGCTGACGTCGCCTCTGCCGTCGCCCTGCTGGAGCAACACCAGGAGCTCCAGCTGGAGATGGATGAGCAGAGGCGCAGGTAACCACCTCTTGGAAAACACTCTCATGTGCAATGTATAATAACATATGACTCTGAAGAAGGTTTTTATATGTAATTTACTAATAATATTTGTCACTGTAAATTAATTAATCCACCATTTTTTCCTCCTCTCAGGTTGAAGGAGATGGAGAAGTTGGGTAAATCTCTCCTGCTGGGCTCGTCCAATGGGAAGGCGGGAGATGTCGATGTCCAGCAAACCCTGGACAAGCTCAAAGCTGATTGGTCTAAGCTGGACAATCTGTGGGCCAGTAGGAAGGAGCGTTTGGAGCAGGGGGTGGAGCTCCAGAGGCTGAACCAGGAAGGGGACCGGATCGAGGCAACGCTGTCCGGACACGAAGCCCGACTGAGGGTGCAGGATGTCGGGGTGAGGAGGGGTTATTATTTCCTATCAACATGGTATCCACGATCATTCCCAGATCTCCTTCATCTCTGTGTGTTCACTGCTGCAGGACTCGGTGGACGGTGTGCACAGTCTGCTGGGCCGACAGGAGGAGCTGGAGGGTCTCCTGAAGGCTTTGGACCTACGAGTGGATAATTTCACTGAACGCAGCCAGGAGCTCATCAACCAGCAACACTATGCTGCCAAACAGTAAGGGAACACAACAGAACCAACCTCCAGACTTTAAGTAATGTGTAGTTTTTGGAAGGGTTTTTCTTTTGTTTGAGAGAAAAAGTCAGAATTTTCTCAGAATTTAGACATTCGCTCAGAATTTTGGGAAACTCAGAATTTCAATTTGTCAGAATTTTGATATTTTCAAGGTCTGATTTCTAACTTTTTTGACCAAAGTGAGTATTATGGTTATGAAAAAAAGACAACTTTTGGCAGAAATTTGACCAAATTCACTTCATTTTTTTAAAAAAAATGAGTAAAGAATTCTCAGTACTTCTCGATGTATGCTGTTTTCTGATAATACTGGTTTTATTTTAAGCATCAAGCAGAGGAGCAGGAGCCTTCAGAATGCCAACAGGAAGCTGAAGGAGAGCAGCAGGGAGAGGAGAGTCTGCTGCTGGCCTCAAAGAAATATCAGGTATTGTTTTCTATAGAATTAAAACACCAGGGCTAATCCCTGACTCCAAAACTGATAAACGTTTCTCATTTCTTGTCTTTGATTGATTCTTTCTGCAGGAGTTCCAGAGAGACGCAGACGAGCTGCTGCTGTGGATTGAGGAGAAGTTTAAGGTGGCAGAGGACGAGTCGTACCGCGACCCGACCAACATCCTGCGGAAGCTGAAGAGACACGAGGCGGCCGAGAAGGAGATGCAAGCCAACCAGGTGTGGCTGGAAAGACTGGTGCAGGTAAACGGACACTCATTGGCTCCCACTACAGCTGGCATTGGCTAAACGTAGCTTATGTGAACCCTATGGAATTTCCTTGTTTTATGCATGGAATGGTCATTAATTGTGACTTACGTGAATATCAGATCACATATAAGGGTTAACATACTTTTTCTTGCCACTGTATGTGTG
This sequence comes from Eleginops maclovinus, assembly GCF_036324505.1. Taxonomy (NCBI): domain Eukaryota; kingdom Metazoa; phylum Chordata; class Actinopteri; order Perciformes; family Eleginopidae; genus Eleginops; species Eleginops maclovinus. The sequence continues at coordinate 22,667,620 of NC_086367.1, read as the reverse complement.
TTCAGCTGGGGCAGGAGATGCTTGCTGAAGAGCACAGCAACAGTCAGAGCATCAGCAAGAAGTCGACGCAGCTCAGCAGCCGATGGAGGAGACTTCAGGATAAGATGGCGGACAGAGGAGACAAACTGAGGCAGGCGGGACAGCAGGAGCAGCTGATGGAGCTGCTGCAGGTACACCACTGAGGGATTATTCACTGCTGAAGGATGAAGAATACTCCCTGTGAGCCGTTTTTTGTTTCTATGTTCCTTCTTCTTTCATCAGGATGCCAAGCTGAAGATTGAGGCCATCCAGTGGATGCTGAACAACGCCGCCAAAGGTCACGACCTTCGCTCCAGCCGACAGCTTCTGAAGGTTAGTTGAATTCTGACTTAGGTATGTTTAATGCCTGACTTAAAGGAAAGTGTTGCAGTACTCCTACTCAGTAACTGCTGTGTTTGTGTGTGAAGGAGCATCAACAGCTGGAGCAGGAGGCCAAGGAGCTGGCGGAGAAGATCAACTCCATCGTCAGCAGAGCCAAGCATCTCGCCTCCAACCACTTCGACTCCCAGAGGATCCTGAAGGAGACTGAAACCTACCTGACTCTGTGAGTAAAATATCTAACCATTAAATCATAGAAATCATTGAATCGCTCCACATCAATCTAAAGTGATTTGGTAAACCGTAGAAATAGTTACAGGATAAAGGCAGATGAGTTATCTAAGATGAAGAGGGTCATGAAGAAGACGATGTTGATTGGACTATCTTTATTCCACAGGTTCAAGTCTCTGCAGAAGCCTCTGGACCGACGTCGGGCTCAGCTGGAGGCGTCGGTGCAGCTGTTTGGGTTTTATCACGACGTGGATCTGGAGCTCAGCTGGGTCTCTGAACACATTCCTGCCTCTGGATCCACAGGATACGACAAGTCTTTGGCCGGAGCCATCAGCCTCATGCAGAAACACAAGGTACCGGCTGGATTACAGTTCATCGCATAAAGAATTTGGACTTTTCTGACCAAATTCACTTTCTTACTAAAAGTTAGGTTTTTTTTCTGTTTGAGTGAATTTTTTGTCTTTTTGACATTTTCTCAGTATACTGGAAAAAATCCTAAGTTATAAAAATGTCCTAATTTTGTCTTTCTCATAATTTTCTAAAGGTCAATTTTTTTGTTTTTACTCAAAAGTCAGAATTTGGACAATTTTTTGAAGAATTTTCCAACATGTCTGAATATTTCCTAATTTTCCAAAATGTCAGCATTTTGACTGTTTGACCAAATTCACTTTCAAATGTAGGGTTTTCTTTTCGTGTTTAAAATTCTGAATTTGTAAATTTTCTCAGAATTTTTAAATAAGTCAGATTTTTCACTTTTTACTCAAAAGTCAATTTTTTTGTTTTTACTCTGAACTTTGAAAAATTTAGAATATTAAAATATGTTATGATTATGAAAAAAGGATAACTTTATAGTAAAAAATAGTTTAAAAAATGTAAAAATTCTGAATACTTTTGTATTCTGAATTTTTTCTCTTAATTTTTAAAAAACTTTTAAAGGAAAAAAGACAGAATTTTGATTTGTTTCCGAGAATAATACATTCTGATTACCAAATTCACTTTCTGACCAAAAGTGAGGTTTTTATTTGTTCTAGAAAATGTAAAAATGTCAGCTAAAAGCATGATGTCTTCACTTAGGAGTTGCAGGCAGAAGTGAACGCCCACCGGAAACACCTGAACCACATCCTGGAGAAGGGGCGGAGCCTGGCCAAATCCAGTAAATCAGATGGGGATGAAGTGCTCCAGAGGTACAGCTGTTTTATCCAGCGTTGATTGTGACAATTTTAATTTCAGAGTTATTGTTTTCCTTGATTCATTTAGAGTTATTGTTGTTTTCTGCAGATGCAGGGACCTGAGTGTAGAGTGGGAGGAGCTAGAGGAGGCCTGCAGCAGGAGAGCGTCCCACCTGAGCAAAGCCATCACCAGAGAACAGGTGAGTGTTCTTTAGGGATGTGATTACTGTTTTGTTAGAAGCATTTTCTGACTCATTTTCTATTCTCAGCTGCTGTTGGACTGCTCAGAGCTGGAGTCCAGGCTGACAGAGACGCTCACTCTGGTGAACACTGACGACTATGGCAAAGACGAGCTGGCAACACAGAGTCTCCTCAACAAACACAAGGTACAACACACACTTTGAAAGGTCTGATATTAGCCAAAACAAAAAAGGACCTCAGACCCTTCCCTGTGGAACTCCTGAAGCGGACCTAAGCAGAAACTTAGAGGGTAGCATGATTTGAAAAAACAAATCGTAAGGAATTCTAGGAATGGATTAAACACCTTTACAATTCATCCTTATCTTTTGTCTTCATCTTTTTGGGGAATATCTGTCTTAATGAAAATGTATGATGGTTAAAAATGACATGTTTCCCCGGCTGCAGGTGTTGGAGGGCCAGCTGGAGGTTCTGGAGGTGGAGGTGGAGGAGTTAGGAGACCAGGTGGAGCAGGCCGTGCAGAACTGGAGCCTCGAGGAGCTGAGCCGGCCTTACAGTCGCCTCAGCAGCCTGAACCAGCAGCTGCAGCACCAGGCGGCTCTCAGGTAAACTGAGAGGGAACACAGGGATTTTAGCCGTTGCAGACCATTTACATGCACTAAAACCTATACAACACACTGCCAGGAATGGACGTTTTTGCACGGTCAAAAATATCTTCCTGTTTGTTTTAAGCTGAACTCACCTGACACTTTTATTTCATGTTCCTCCCTCCAGGGGTCAGAGGTTAAAGGAAGTCCTGCAGCTCCATGAGTTCATACGAGAGTCCTCAGAGTTGGAGGAATGGATGAAAGAGCAGAGGCTGACCGCAGAGTCTCAGGACCTCGGCAACGACTACCAACATATTCAGGTGACATTTCATTATGAGCAATACGAGCAACGAAGCCTTGAAATGTGCTGAGGATAAAGATGTTAAAGTTCACCCTAAATTAAGGATATTCTGTGTTTGTGACGGGCGTTTCAGTTGCTCCGTGGGAAGTTTGAAGGTTTCCTGAAGCAGCTGGAGGTCGGAGAGGAGCGACTGCAGAGCTGCGGTGATCTGGCTGCTGGACTGATCCACAGCAAACACCCACAGAGCACCGCAGTCAGAGAGTCACAGCAGCAGCTCAGGTACACACTTAGCCGCAAATATCCGGATTTTTAAAAAGATAGATGTCTTCCTTTCACTTTGTCTTGATTCTGTTTGTTTGCTTGCAGTGCATGCTTGGAGGATTTGAAGGTAGTGGCCATGGAGCGTCAGGATCAGCTACAGAGAGCCGAGGAATGCCACCGCTTTTACCAAGACCTGAGCGACGCACTGTCACTCATCCAGGTACAGTATTCATCAGTATATCACATGTGTTTAATTATGTGACACTTTGAAATGAAACCCTCTGAATCTTTCTTGCTCTCTGTAGGAGCGACGGAAGAGCATCCCTGACGACGTGGCGAAGGACTTGAGAGGTGTGACGTCCCAGCTGAGGAAACATGAAGCTCTGCTGCATGAGCTCGCTGCCACAGAGCAACAGGTAGAGACACTGAGAGACGAGAGTACGATGCTGCCTCAGTGCACAACAAAAGCAGCATGTTTTCTCACACTGTCACTACAAAGTCTGTAGCAAGATCTGTCAGAATGGCTCCTGATGTAGCTGATGTTGTACTTGTTGTGTGTTGCAGTTGCAGGAGCAGCTGGATGGCGTCGACTCCATCCTGGACATCTGCTCGCCTCAGCTGAAGCTCCACCTACAGGAACTGCAGCAGGAACTGGTGGAGCGGTGGGAGGATCTCCGTCTGCACGCGGAAAAGAGGGAGGAGGAGCTTAAACTGGCGTGCCAGAGATACATGTTCCTCAACATGGTAAAACAAAACCAACAAATGATTTTAACTATAATAAAACTTGTAGGATTCTCAGCTCTTACCCATGTGTCTTTGTGCTCTGCAGGCACAGGATTACTTCCTGTGGTGCAGCCAGCTGATCGGCGCGATGGCTGCAGAGGAGAGCATCAGCGACGTGGTGACTGCCGACCTGCAGCTGGCCCAGCACCAACAGCTGTGGGCGGAGATGGAGGCCAGACAGGAGACATACCAGCAGGCTCTGGACATGGGAGAGGAGCTGCAGAAACAGGACAGGATCAACAGGAAGGAGGTAGGATTTTAAATCACGTGATTCACACATCGATCGCATCTATTTAAACCAGCAAAAAGATCTTTACATAAATCTGAAGGCTTTTTAAAGTTCGGTGCCAATATGTTCCAATCTAGAGAGTTTTCTCTGGATAAAGTTAAGGGACTTCTCCCACAAAGGTTTATTTCAGTCCAATTTGGGGTTTTTAATAAGGGCAAGAAAGAAAGAAAAAATAACAAAGAAATGAAACAAAAGAAAAGGGGAAAAAAGGAAGAGAAAAATAGAATGATGTCAATTAAAAAGAAAAAATGGAAAGAAAAAACAAAGCAATAATTAAAAAAAATAGAGAAGAAAAAATTAAATAAATTATGAAAAAACATAAAGTAAAAATGAAGAGGAACAAATAGAAAGAAAAAACAAAAACAAATCAATAAAAAGATAAAGAAAAATATTGAAAACAGAAGAAAAGAAAGAAAAAATTTAATGATGTAAATTAAAAAGAAAACAATAATAAGTACAAAAGAAATAAAAATAATTTGGAAAAGAAATGAAGAGGAAAAAATTGATATAAAAAGAACAATAAAGGAAAAGAAAAAATTAAGAAAAGGATAAAGAAAAATAATATAAACAAAAGAAAAGGTAAAAAAGAAAGAAACAAATAGAATGGAAGAAAAAGGAAAACAACAACAAGTGACTAAAGGAGCAACTTCTCAACGACATAAAATCTGAATCAGAGGAAAGTTAAATCACCTAATTCACACATCGATCGCATCTTTCTCAGGCTTCTAAAAAATTCATAATGCTAAATGGTCCTGGAGTGTTTTAGATGCCTGCTGGTGCTGGAGATGTTTCGCTGTCTCTTCCAGGTGTTGGAGAAGCTAGATGCTCTGCAGGCGGAGCGAGACAAACTGGAGGATCAGTGGAACCAGAAGCAAAGCTGGTTAGAGAGCATCCACCTGGAGCAGGTCTTCTACAGGGACGTTAACAGCGTGGACAAAACCTCCAGCTCACAGGAGGTAAACGCATCCCTTTGTGAGTGGAACATTAGAAACATAGCATCCAGTGTCTGATCAGTGGTTTAAATCTGTCCACAGATCCTGTTGCAGAACAGCACTCTGGGTAACACAGTTGATGAGACTGAGGGTCTGATCAAACGACATGAAGCTTTTGAGAAGCTGCTCAGCTCACAGGAGGACAAGGTCTGCTCTTCTTTTATTATTTATCCTCTTACCGTGTACGTTGTGTACTGTCTTTATCAGGATCAGTGAGTCTGTATTCGTCCCACACAGAAGAAAGAGTAGGTTTACATGTTAATAGAAAGTTAGGCTTACATTAAAAAGAATATTCTTCTCTCCCTTTGTCTGGTGCAGCTCTCCTCTCTGAAGGAGCTGTCCGAGCGGCTGAAGAAGCAGCTGAGCAGAGAGAAGAGCGGCTCGGTCCAAGCCAAACTCAAGGCCCTCCTCAAGAGACGTGATAGGATCAAGGAGCTGTCCGTCAAACGCAGGGAGGAGCTGGAGCTCTCCAGGATGCTGTGTATCTTTAACAGAGACGTGGCTGAGGTGAGCGACTCCTCAGTGACTCTCTTTGACTGTTTATGATGAGGGTGATAGTCAATCAATCAATTAAAATACTTTATTAATCCCACGAGGAAAATAGGTTTCGAGAGATTTGTACCTTTTTTATAAGTATGAAACGAATAAGTTGAAGTATAGAGTATATTTGCAGTCCATTAACCCTTTACCGTGTGTGTGTCAGGCTGAGGAGTGGGTGTCTGAGAGGATGCAGAAGATGGCGGAGGACGGTAAAGCCGACCTCAGCAACCTGCAGGCCAAGATGAAGCTCCTCCAGAAACATCAGGTGTTCGAGGCCGAGATCCTCGCCCACAGGGAGATCATCAGCTCGGTGCTGCAGGTAAGACCAGATGTTCTTTTAGGAAGCATCTTTGACTTCACTTGCTTCAAACTTGACGGGGTCTTCTTGTTCCTTGCCTCCAGGCTGGAGAGGAGCTAGTCTCTCTTCGACACCCGAGGTCTAAGGAGGTGAAGAGGAGTTCCTCCGCCCTGCAGCTCCACTGGGAGGAGCTGAAGAAGGCCCTGGCCAGCCGGGGGAAATCTCTGGAAGATAACAGGGACTTCCTGGAGTTCCTGCAGAAAGTGGAAGAGGTGGAGGCCTGGATCAGAAACAAGGTAAGAGACTGATGAAGGGATGGTGTTTATAAAGTGATAAATATCTGCCTCTAAACCTGTGTGTTCTGCAGGAGGTGATGATTAATGTTGGAGATGTTGGCAAGGATTACGAACATGGAGTTCAGCTGCTGAAGAAACTCAGCGAGTTCAGAGGAACTGGAGATGGGGTAAGGATAAATGTCCTTAAGGTATGTAGGTGTAAATTTGTTCCCTATACTTACGGTTTATTGAATCTGTAGGATGTGACGGTGGACGACGCTCACATCACAGCCATCAATCGACTGGCCGACAGACTGGAGAAGAGACAGAGCGCTGAGGAGCTGCTCACTGTCAGACAGAGGAGAAAGCAGCTCAACGACAGGTAATACTTTAATCACACCTTTTTGGGTCATCTAATTGGTTTTACAAGTTGTCTTTCGTCTCTTCCAGGTGGAGCAAGTTTCACGGAGATCTGAACCATTACAAGAAGAAGCTGGAGGGGGCGCTGGTGGTCCACGCCCTGATCCGAGAGCTGGAGGAGGTTCGAGACAGAGCCAACGAGAAGGTGAGTCTGATACGACCGTCTGAAACTTCTACAGCAACCGTTTAGACTTGCATTAACACTGACTGTCTCTGCAGATGCTGCTGCTGCAGGGGCAGGACTTTGGGTTCGACGTGGACAGCGTGGAGAACCTGATCAGACGCCACGAGGAAACAGAGAGAGAGGCGGGGGTTATCCAGGAGAGGTCAAAGGTGAGCTGGAGGGCTTTTTAAAAGACCTTTCTGACCCTAAACACTACAAGAGATTTAATATATTACATACAATGGTGCAGGAATGTGTCATAAAACCTTAAAAATGTCATCAAATTTGTTTATTTTTCTTTGGATTTACAGTTTTTGCTCTTCTTTAAACTGTTTAAGGTTAATATTTGGTGAAGACACTTTACTGTCCTCCCTCTGTCTCCATCCAGGCTCTGGAGATGGAGGTCTCAGATCATCTTAAGGCTCGATCTGTGATGAGCGACAAGCTGAAGAGCGTACAGAAGGAGGTCCAGAACGCTCTGAAGACTCTGGACAAGGAGGTCAAACTCAGGTGAGGAGGGACTTTATTTCCTTGCTTTAGATTTGGCACAAAGTCTGTTGAGTGGCATTGTTTGCTCCAGTGGATCTTTCCTTGGCATTTGAAGAATTTGTGTGGCTTTCTTCAGGGCTAACACTAAACACTTCTGGGTCATTTACCTTCCGAAGCAAAGGTGACTTCTCAACTGTGAGGTGTTATTTTTTTGAAGGAAGGAGAAGCTGCAGGAGGCTCACCAGCTGCAGCTCTTCAAAGCCAACCAGCGCCCCCTGCTGGAGTGGAGTTTGAAGCAGAGCAGCGAGATGGCAGAGAAAGGCCTTCCAAAGACCAGAGCCGAGGCAGACCGGCTCATCGTGGAGCATCAGGACTGGAAGGTGAGCAGAGTACCATCTCTGTGAAGCACTGTGGATCTCATGACTTGGTTTCAGTTAGAGTAAATGTAAGTGTGTGTCTGTCAGACGGAGATCGACGCCCGTGCCGAGCGCATTGAATCTGTGCGGGACTTCGGGCAGGGTCTGATCTGGTCGGGTCACGGTTTGAAGGCAGAGATCCAGAAGGCTCTGAAACAGCTGGAAGACGCCAAATCCGGACTGGACCAAGCCTGGCTGAACCGCAGCACCACGCTGGAGCAGGCCCGGACTCTGCAGGTTAGGCGGTTAAGTTTAAAAGATATTAAAATCCCACCTGCTGTGAACAAATCAGAGCTTATACAAAAAAGTCACCTGGGGTCCAGAGTTAAATATTTAAGAACTACTTTAGTATAATTTTGAAGGTACTTGTATCTTATTTAAATATTTTATGTCACTGTTACCTGACAAACTTTACATGTATATAACATAGTAACTTTTCAGATGGAGTTTTTGCATACAAATATAAAATAATCAATTTAAGTAGCTAGAATTATTAATGCTAAAAAATAATATAAATAAATAAATACATAAATAAAAACAATTATATAAAATAAATACATTAATTAAATACAAAATAATATAAATAGAATAATTAAAGTATAATACTTCAGGTGCATTTCTATGACTTTTCAGGTGCATGCTTAAGTAAATATAGTAATATTTGAGATGCAGGACACTTAGAAAAGGTTAACTGTAGAGCACATTTCATACACAAAAAAGAGTAACAGCAATACTCTATGCGGTTTACTGATAACAGGATATTTGTAACGGGTTAATGACTGGTTCTCTGTCCTGCAGGTCTTCCTCTCCTCTGTGGAGCAGTGTGAGAGCTGGCTCAGCAACAAGGAGGCTTTCCTCTCCAACCAGGACCTGGGGGTGAGAAAGAAAACACCTGTGTGACTCTCTGATGTACAAAAAGATCATTCATTGTAAAGAAACAGCTAACTATCAGTGTCTTCTTCTTCTGTGGTGTGGGTACAGAGCATGGTGATGGAGGTGGAGACTCTGCAGAGGAAGCACACTCAGTTTGAGGAGGCTCTGGAGGCTCAGGGGGAGCAGCTGGACGAGGTGGAGAAGATGGGTCAGAAGATGATCCAACAGAAACACTATGACTCGGACAACATCAGAGCCAAAACCAAAGCGCTGGCCGCCAGGTGAAGAGAAGCTCTGACACTTTTACTCCTTAGTTACTCTTCTGGTTGGATTACATTGGACTTTGCATTGGATTTTGCTATAGTGCAGAAAATCAGATTAAAGGCAAAACAATTTTTATGATACTTACACCACCATGCTAAGCTAAAGGTGGCTAATGAAGGGAACTGTATCTCTCTCTGATTACCTGTCTCTCTGTGTGTGTGTGTGTGTGCGCAGGCGGAGTCAGCTGCAGCAGCAGAGCAAATCTCGTCACAAATCTCTGGATCAATCCTTGAAGCTGCAGCTGTTCCTGTCCAGCAGCTACCAGGCACTCATTTAAAACCTATAATTAACTTAGTAAAATAATGCAGATTGCTAAATTAATACGGTTCCATTTTTTAAAAACAGAATACAGTGTTGCCAATGTTATAAATGTAATAAATGTGTGTGTTTTCCAGGTGTGTGTGTGGCTGAACGAGCGTAATGCTGTGGCGCTGGATGAGAGCTGGAGGGAACCGACCAATCTGCAAGCCAAGCTGCTGAAACACCAGAGCTTCGAGGCCGAGATCCTTGCTAACCGCTACCGAGTGGACACTCTCACCAAGGTCTGTGTGTAAATATATTTATATACTAAGATATATTTATATCAGTACTGACAGGAAGTGTGTGTGATGTCTGTGAACAGGAAGCAGAGAAGCTGCAGTCTGAGTCTCTATCAGCTGAAGGGAAAGTCCGACCTCGACTCAGAGAGCTGACAGAAAGCTGGGACGCTCTGATCCAGAACTGTAAGGAGAAGAAGACCCGACTGCAGGAGGCCTACCAGGTACCATGATGAATATACCGTGATGTCATAGCCAGGGTTGAGAGGGTTACTAAAACATGTACTCTGAATGTGTGTGTGCAGGCGCTGCAGTTCCAGCGCTCTCTGGACGACATGGAGCAGTGCGTGGGCTCCGTGGAGAGCGAGCTGACCAATGAGGACTGTGGCAGCGACCTGCCGTCCGTCAACCGGCTGCTGAAGGCTCTACAAAGCCTGGAGGAGGAGGTGGATGGACTCGGAGACAGAATCCAGGTGCGTGACCAGCTGATGTGGAAGTGTGAGGAGGTATACAATGTAGTGCAGGTTGTTGATCCTGTTTGTTTATCTGACAGGGTCTGATGGAAACAGCGAAGAGCTTCCACTCTCAGGGGAACTTCCTGGCTGAGGAGATCCAGACCAGAGTGGCTTACACCATCAACGGGTTGGATAACTAAGTTCAATATGTCCCTCTGAGTTGTGGCAGAGTAGAAGTGTTAAGTAACACATGCAGTTCCAGTTAACGTCTCTTCTCTCTCAGGTACAACGGTCTGTCGGAGCCCCTGCAGAGTCGGAGGGAAACCCTGGAGGCCTGGCAGGTTCTGTTCCAGTTCTACAGAGACCTGGAGAGGAGGCGGCCTGGCTGAGCGACAGACTGCCCTCCATCACTAACCGAGAGTGGGGGGGCTCCCTGAGCAGCACCCAGCAGCTGCTGCACAAACACCAGGTACACACTCACTCACTCACTCACTCACTCACTCACTCACTCACTCACTCACTCACTCACTCACTCACTCACTCACTCACTCACTCACTCACTCACTCACTCACTCACTCACTCACTCACACACACACACACACACACACACACACACACACACACACACACACACACACACAATCATTAAATGGGGGATATTTTTTGTTTTAATTGGTTTCACTGGTGGCATTTTTCTCTTTTAAAGGTCTGAATGTTTATATTTTGGCCTCATATTTTATTATAAACCTATTATATCTTCCAAAATTCTACATTAAAACTTTAAACATTGCAAAAATGTATCCCATATGCAGAAACACACTGCCGAAATAATAGAAATAAAATGAATTTTGTTTTTTGTTTGTTCTTCAGGCTGTGACACAGGAGATCTCAAGCCGCGCCCCATTGGTCCAGGCAGTTCAGGAGGCGGGACATAGCCTGGTGAGGAGCTGTCACTCATTATTTAAAACATTTTGTTTTGTGAAGGTGGTTTTTTTTCTTTTTTATAAGGAACTAAATGGGTAAAAATGGACATTTAATTGAACCCCGCAGGTCAGAGGTCGTCACTTTGCATCTCACGACATCCGGGAGCGTCTGAAGGAGTTGAAGTGTCTCCACGAGGACCTGCTGAGGGAGGCGGAGAGGAAGGGGAAACTCCTGCAGGAGGCGCTCAGCATCCAGGCCTTCCTCACTGAGGTAAAAATATTTATTCAGCCATAATTTAGAGGTTTTCCTGAAGGGTTATTTGTTTTTCGTGCAAGAATTGCTATATATAAACATGTGTGTGTTTTCTTTTTAGGTGTCGGAGCTGGAGCTGTGGCTGGAAGAGCAGCAGGTGAGTCTGGAGTCCCGAGACAGTGGGAAGAGCGAGGAGGCGACGGAGGCTCTGCTGAGGAGGCTGGACTCGGTGGACGTGGAGCTGGAGAACCAGAGGAGGACTGTGGAGAGGCTGCAGGAGAGTGGAGCCTCGCTGCAACACCTTGGACATCCCAACAGGTAAACACACACACACACACAGACACACACACACACACACACACACACAGAGGGGTAATTATTTAACCAGTATGTTCAAAATGAATTAAAAAGAGTGTGTGTCTCAGCCCCCTGGTCAGTGAGGCTCTCCCGGGTATCGCTGAACGCTTTGAGACACTCCTCCGACTCTCCGCCGCTCGTCGCGTCGCTCTGGAAGACCAGCTCCGTCTCTACGTGTTCGAGAGAGAAGCCAAAGAACTACAAACATGGCTGACCTCCAAGAAGACGGTGGTGGAGTCCAAAGACTGCGGACAAGATCTGGAGGATGTGGAGGTGAGGCACACACATTTTAAAAACATAATCTTGTAGAAACTCTAACAAAGTTCTTCACTTTTTGAACTGTAAAGCATCCAAAATCTCCCTCCTCATCGTCTTCTCCTCCCTCGTCCTGCAGGTGCTTCAGAAGAAGTTGGAGGTTATTGTGTCCGAGACGTCCGGTCTGGGTCGGAGCCGGCTGACATCGGTGCAGCAGCTGGGTCGAGGCCTGCAGCAGGACGGCTCGGCCCGGAGGAGGGACGACGCCCTCAGCGATCTGTGGGAGGAGCTCAATGTCAGCATCAGGACCAGAGAGCAGGTAGAAAACCTCTCAGAGTGCACAAACATCTGATACCTGTGGGAGGAGAGAGGAGGTAACATGGTGTCCCGTGTCCCTCCAGAGTCTGCAGGCAGCGCGGGAGGTTCATCAGTTCAATCACGATGTGGACGAGCTGAAGGGCTGGATGGCGGAGAAGGAGGCGGTGCTGGAGGCGGAGGATCAGGAGCACGACCTGCACTCCATCCAGACTCTGCTGAGGCAACATGAGGCGCTGGAGGTAAGGACGTTGGAGGCTGAAACATTTCAAACTCGCAGTAAAAACAGGACTTTTTTGAAATACTGTACCCAGATTTGTGTAAAGGTTTGTGAGGGCTTTTATAAATCATGTTAGTGGTTAGCACAACATCTGTTTACTTGTATTGCTGTGGTTGTTCCTTCCATCAGAGGGACCTGGCTCTGATCTCTGAGGAGGTGAAGAAGAGTAAAGATGAAGGCCGGGCTCTGAGCCTCCGGCAGCCTCTGGTTAGAGCCGCCGTCACTCAGAGGCTGGAGGAGCTAGAGGTTTTCTGGAGCAACATCCAGGAGAAAGCCTCCCAACGCAGAGCCAGACTGGGCCAGGGCGAAGATGTGCAGAAATACTTGTCCCTCTGCAGCGAGCTCATGTATGTCCTCCTCACATCATCTGTTCAGTATTGTGTTTATGAAACTGGAAGTCTGTGATTTGTCCCAACTGTGTTGTGTTTCAGGGCCTGGCTCAGGGAGATGCTGTCTCTGGTTCGAGGCGATGCGCTGAGCGTGGAGGGAAACGACCTGGAGCATCTCATTAAAAAACACGAGGAGTACCGGGTCCAGATCGACCGACAGCTGAGCAAATCACAGGCTGTGAAAGAGGAAGGGAGGCGTCTGATAAAGGGAGGGAACTTCATGTCCCCAGAGGTAAGACATTTAAATCGGAGGAGGAGGATACTCTTTGATGCTGATATCTTCTTCCCTGACATCCCCATCTTCCTCCTCGCAGGTGGAGGAGCGAGTCTGTGAGCTGGAGGAGCTGGAGGAGAAAGTGTTGAATGTCTGGGAGGAAACGAGGGTCCTGTATGAGGAGGAGCTGGAGATCTGTCTCCTGCAGAGGGAGCTGGAGCAGGCGGAGCGATGGCTGAGCTCGTATGAAAACACACTGATGGCCGAGGACTACGGGGTACGTCTGGATCACATTCGGGGGAAACGATGTAACCTTTAGATGCATAAGTGGGTCAAACATGAAGGTGGTTTTCTTGAAGTATCTTCTTGATTAAATGTTTTAACCATTTCATATTCCAGCTAGAGCACACCGACGACATCAGAAGTGACTTTTAAAGATGTCTCACTATTTTCTCATTATTCTCACTCCTTCTTCATGTGGCTTTGATCATCTTCTTTTAAAAATTCCCGCTTTGTCTCCCAATTTTTTTCTCAATCAATTTTCTTTTCAAATTTCAGATTTTTTTCCTCAAAATTACAACTTTTTGAATTTCCGATTATTTTTTCCAATTTCTGGATTTCTTTCTAAATTTCGACTTTTAAAAATGTCCCTCTTTTTTCTCATTATTCAAACTCTTTCTTCATGTGGACCTCATCATCTTCTTTTAAAATTCACACATTTTGTCCATCAGATTGTTTTTCCAAATGTCGACTTTTGAATTTCTGGAGGGCTTTGAAAATGTTTCTAAAAATGTTTAAAATTATAAATAGTGAAAAATAAAAACTCAAATCATTGTTGTGTGGACCAAACATAAGATTGAAGTGATTATTCTTAACCAACATTACAAAAATGGCATAAAAACACATTTTGACCCACTTATGGAAGAGTGTAGGGTCCAGTCACTCGTGCATCTGAGGGTTAAGCCACTGATTCCCGCGTTGTTTACGTATTGGACGCACTGTCATCATGTCTGTGTCATTTTATTTCCCTCCAGGACTCTGTGTCAGATGTGATGGAGCTGCTGAAAAGGCAGGAGGACTTGGAGGCCTTGATCCAGGCGCAGAGCGAGCGCTTCACCGCACTGCAGAAGAAGAAAACACAGGTGGGTCGGTAACTGTTCAGACTCAGACGAAGAGAGAATCTATTTATGGTTTGGTTTTTAATTTAATACATCCAACAATAGTAAGGCCTCTGCTCTTCTAAACATCTTTTGTTTCGGATAGTTATAACGCTCTTAAATGTCCCTTTACTTTTCTCAGAGGGAGAAGAGACTCCATGGAGACGGGAACACGGACCTTGAGGACAGAAAACCAGCAGCCAGAGTTTCATCTCTGCTCAGAAAACCGTCCGATCAAAAGACTTCTCGGACCTCCAGAGACATCGTCCGGCGAGTCAGCAGCGCCAGGAAGACGGACAGAACCATCAGATCTCCGATACAAGACTCGAAAACCAGCGTCACAACTCCTGCTAGTCCTCCACTCAGCCCTCCTCTACATCCTGAAACCAGGAGATACTCCAGCAGGAGGAAATGGGAAGTAGAAGAAGAAGAAGAAGCTCCTCTTCCAACTCCGACTGTAAGGACATGGAGAAGTCGGAGCAGCCAATCACCTGACTCCTCTACTCCAAAACCTCTTCCCTCTCGTCCCGTCAAACCTCCGTCTCTTCTTCTCCTGAGGAGAACGTCGTCCCAGTTTCAAACCTTCTCTGGCTCCAAAGCCCAGGATCTCCCCTGAAGAGCGAACATTTGGACTTCCCTCGGAAAAGATCGCTACACCACCTGACTCACCTCCGCCAATCAGAAAGCTTGTTGCTCCGACTCAACCTCAACCTCCTCCAGATGCAGAAACACCTTCTTCCCCTGATTCGTCACCATCTCCAACGAGAAGAGAGCTCCACAATGAGCCAGATCCTCCCGATTCTCAACCTACTGACTCCCCGAGTCCACCAATCACAGAGGAGGAAACCGAATCAGCTGACCTGGCTCCTCCAATGAGAGAGCTTCCTCCGTCTCCTCCACAGCAACAGAGGGAGTTAGAAGATCTACCAGAGGAGGAACACAGCTCCACACAGGAGGTAAGACCTTTCTTAAAAGTGGCATACTGAAAGCTGATTGGTTGACACTCCTCTCACAACTGTCGTGTTGCTAGGTGACGGCAGAGCGGCCAATCAGAATGGAGGGAATGCTGGAGATCAAACTGAAGCAAGGAGGAATCAAGGTGAGACTTCTGATGTCAGACAGGTGCGTTTAGAAAGAAGTCAGTGGAAAGAAATGAAGCTCTTTCTTTGGAAACTTTATAAAAACAAGAGGTGGCTGTCTCTTTGCAAAGTCCATCTACTTGTAATTACAGACACACACACATAAAACAGTATGATGACATGGCAATAATATATAGTACACTAATTAGGGCTGCACGATTCGGGATAAATAACTAATTGCAATTATTTTGGCTGATATTACCATCTAATTCGCTTCATAGCTCATTTTTGAAACATTGATGACATGATAATTATATAAAAAATACATTTAAATGATCATGGTTTGAGGATCTGTACCAAAAAAGGATTTGTTATGAAGTCTGAAGACTTAATTCTATGGTTTTTGCCTTTACCGAATATTGAGTTTACCGCTATTCGGTCCATACATTTTGAATAATGGTTCCTAATTTCCCCGATTTATTACCTACATACTGTACCTGTAGTCACCTTGTGTTTGCTCTCCGTCTGATTGGCTGCTGCTCTGCAGGGTCTGGATCACTGGGAGGAAGTGCTGGCTGTTCTGGAAGGAGAGACGCTCAGCCTGTTTCAGGACAGAGCGGCTGCTGCAGAGGTACAACAAACATCTTTGCACTTGGTTTTTTGGTTTGTTTATATTTGTGTAATATGTGTCTGTATGTTTTTGCCATGTAGTGAAAAAATGGTCACAAAAATAACAGATTTTTTGGTTATTTTTAGAAATGATTTACTGTCGTTTTACTCGGGTATAACAACATTTCGTAGACTCCTCTGAACACAGTAAAAGAAATAGGAACAAATGATTGAAAGCAGTAGAAGCAGCAAAGAGGAGGCACTAATTACATTAACTTAACAATTCCAAATGTTACAAAACTACGAAATGGACATATGGGTGGTTGTAAATGAATACATGTTTAAGGAGAGCATAACAATGTCGTTCTATTCCAGAAATGGTTCAAAGACAGAAGGAAAAAGGAGGTCACACTCTCATACTGTCCGGGATGAAACACTGAGGTGTGTGTTGTTTCCACAGAGGGCCTCTAGGTGGCCTCCTATCAACATGGAAGGAGTCAGTTGCAGGGTGAACGCTCACTACCGGAGGAAGGAGAACACCTTCAAACTCATGTGAGTCAGCGGCACGTCAACAGGATTTAAGTTTCTTAAACCTGATTTGTTTATTGTATATTTTTCTTTGAATAGCTTTAAAGTCAGAAATTGGTTTGCTGTTTTGCTTTTGTTAAATATATAAAACTCACATTATTCAAACTTGTGTTGTATACTTATTAGGACCTATACTTTATTTGTGTTTTACATTAAATCACCATTTTGTGGTTTACGTATGAAGTCATTTCATTGTGTTTTACTCCTGTTTGCTGAGCTGTTCAGTGTGACATTGAGCTATATAAACACAATTTGACTAACATTTAATTAGAAAGCTGCATTATTCCATCAAAATCCAAAGTATAGTTGTCTGCGGCATCATTTAAAAAAGACGCACCTCCTCAGAAGTCCGGCCTGTTCCTATATATTCTGTATTTATGTGTGTGTGTGTGTGTGTGTGTGTGTGTGTGTGTCAGTCTGGAGGACGGCACTCAGTTCCTGTTCGCAGCGCAGAGCAGAGAGCTGCAGCTGCTCTGGGTGAAGAAGCTGCAAAACTGTCCAGAATCTGCCAGCAGCGACTCTGAGGACTCAGGGTAAACACACACACACACACACACACACACACACACACACATACTATACTTGTGTTTTCCCAATTAGAAAATGTGTCACCTTGATTAACCTGCTTTATTCATCAAAGGCACACAGGTAATAATTCAGATTAGCTGAGCTGTATTATATCATGCTTTGAGTAACTACATTACTAACATTTGTAAAAGTACATCACTGCAAAGGTCATGTCCTCCAACAGGGTGGATCTTTTGTCATATTCAAAACAGTAGAAGGAGATGTACGTTTGTTTCGCTACGGCTCTTTGTCGACACACCTTTTAGAGAAAAGTATATAAATAGGACATGTCTCCATGCTTTAATGTTCTAAAGCTCTTTATGTTTCTCATACTGCCTGTGCTGCAGCACCTCTTTTCACCCTCTGTCTGAAACCAGAGCCCAGTCTGCTCTGATTGGTTAGCTGGTCGGCTCTGTTGTGATTGGTCAACCTGCTTAGAGATGTCCCGCCCCTTAACCTGTCAGGTACAATGTGTTGCCAATAGGAACATAAATATTAGATAGTGATGTCACTATGTTCTGGAAGTAAACAAAAGAGACAAATGGAGGGGTTTCGGGGAGGGAGAGGTGTGTGTGTGTGTGGGAGAGAAAATCCCTATGGAGGGAATACAGGGATTTAAGCCTTTGCAGACCATTTACATGCACTGAAACCTCTGAAAAACCCCAAAGCATTTTGTTGTGTTTATGAACTTTGAAAGTGCCTAAAAGTACTTTCATAATCTATTAGAACTTTGAATTCAAGATAAAATCAACCAAATAATATATATCAGTAGAATCTGATGAAATAATCCCACTGAGCTTCACTGCCAATTTAGGTATTTGATTGCTTGGATGTGATTTTGCTCTGTATTTTAGAAGCATTGAGGTTTGATTCATCAATATTGTGTCTATTATTTCAATCCTGCTTTGATTAAATCACTCCCATTTTCTGGAAATAATTTCCATCGTCGTGACTATGTTCCTGAAATGAACACGGACACAAAAGCGTTGCATGTGAATAGTTTTGAGGTTTGGAGTCACGCCGGTCAGCCGTCAGTCTGAAGTGTTTGATGGAGTTTCAGAGTGAAATGGTTTCCTTCAAAGCGTCAGGTAATTTGACTTTCACATCTCACCTGTTCACACTGTGCACTGTGGGGACTTCGGGTGGGTGAGAGGCCAAAGAAATGAAAGAACTTCTGCCAGCAGGGATTTTTTTTTCCTTTAATGAGATACATTGACGTGCTGTATTACATTCAGTGGACCCACAGTGGTGCTAAAACATGCCGGGCCATTCAGCTGTCAGGCTTTGCATCTGGTTCAGTTTGCAGCATGCAACACGACTAAAGAAACCTTAAAATAAATTCATAATTTGACTTCTGCAGGGGAGGTGTGTTAATTTAGCCGGTGTGGAAAAAAGGAAATGTAGAAAAGGGGACTTTTTTAAGTGTTGCATGTTAGCAGTGATACAGTTTGTTAAGCTGATAAGTTCAGCTCATTTCCCCTTCTGTTCTAGATCTGAGCCGGGGCTAGCTTGGATTGTATTGGTATAACTTACAATTATACGTATGAGGCACACAATGCTGTTGCTATTAAACGTACAAATCTAGATTGAATTGCAAGAACGACTCATGGTAAATGGACTGCATTTATACAGCACTTTATCCCGCAACTTACATTTACAATTCATCATCTCATACAGGGCTGCCGTGCAAGGTGCCAATTGCTCTAGGAAGCTAACAGTCTCACACCGTTGGCCATGCCGTCAAAAGCAACTCGGGGTTAAGTGTTTTACCCGAGGATGCATCGACACGTTCACTGCAGGAGCTGGGATAGAACCCACAACCTTCTGATGGAAAGCACTACGTAAAAATGCCACGGTCGTCAAACTTTATTGTCTTCTCCAGAGGGACGTGGCTAGTTGGCTTCAACTTGCGAACCACTTTAGAACAGGTTTGCTTTTCCACCAACCAGAGCCAGAGGAAAGCATAATGATGTCACTGTTTGCTTCTGGGAAGATTTGCACCATAAACGAAGCCTTCCTTACGGGGCTCTTCGGGCTCTGTGGGATGGAAAGGTAAGCTGGTTTGCATTTGTTTTGCAAGTTGAACCAACAAGCACCAGCACGGAACAAGAACAGAACTGTTTTCAGTGGAAAAGGAGTTTTAAATAAAGCTTAAATGCTAAAAAGGAGGCTTGTTTTGGGTCGGAGGAAAGGCCTTAAACCGCTCTTCATACGCAGTTTGTTATGGTCTAACTTTAGCTCCTTGTTTTCCAGAAGAGCCTCATCAGTCAACCTCAGTCTGGAGAAGTTGGCAGAAGCTCAGGAGGATTCATCCTCAACGAAACAGCCGGACAGAAGAGCTGAGAGCCTGGAGAGACAACTGTCCACAGAGGGGCAACCTCCTCCCAAACCCCCCCACTCTTACTACAACAAACACAACTTCTTCGAGGAAGGGGAGGCCAGCACAGGTGAGGAGACACGCTTGGTTTTGAACTCTGTTAGCATTACAGCATTACAGCATGTGAATGATTGTGATTTTTTTAAAACTGTAGATAATGAGAGTCATCAGAACCTGCCCCCCCCAGAAGACCAGGACTCCCCCACTGAGACCTCTCAGCTGCCAGAGGACAACGCCAGCAGAGACCGGTCGAAGAAGAGCGTCTTCAGGAAGTTTTTCACTAAGAAGTAACACTTTATTGCAGTCATCCTGCCTCGCTAGTTCTGGGAAGCCAAACAGGTGACAAAGACTCTGATATTGAAATGATGAAAGCCTTAATGGATGCCAAGTAGAACTAGTTTAAAAGGTATTTGATTTAAGTGCCTTACAGAAGAGGAACAAACCAGTGATGGTAATGAAGGTTAATACAGTCGAGCGCAAAAGCAATTCCCAGAACGAAATCTTATTTTGTAAGAACTTTTTCCAGGTTTTCAGAGTTCCTTACAATACCAAAAGCCAGGAGATACATTTAAAAGCTCTGGAATTAGTCGGAAGAGTTTAGAAGAAGTTAGTTTAGCAAAATAAAGATCCACTTACTCACTTTTCCAAGATCTTTCCTCAAAAAAAGACAAAGAAATGCCTTTGTGGAAAAAGCTACTAAATGGGCCTTCTGTAGTTTCTTTGAGAGTTGCTCTAAAGATGTTTTGTTTTATGTAAAAAATAATTAAAAAAGCAGAACTAAGAGCCGTGTTTCCACCGTAGTGCTCAAAGACACGTGACTGGTCACCCACGTGTTTTCATCTTGAAATAAACTCCACTTTTTTATAACAAATGAGTTTCTACTTAAACGTCTTTCTGAAATCTATTAGTTTGATCTCAAAGTGTTTCTGAAATTAGCTCCAGGTTTTTGTTTCTGAAACAGACGGATGATAAATATCCTGTCTGCCTCTGGAGGGAATGTGCTTGTGTGTGTTTTTAATTTAAAATAGTTTGAAGTGACTTCATCTGAAGAGTATTGATCTCCACCTTTCAGAAAAGTGAATCGATTCAAACAAATGTGTCCCATGTAGGAGCAGAAACGGCTCCTTTATTTCGAAGAGATGAACTTTGCTTAATGTGCGTCAGTGTTTCTGGAAACAAACTCCCATTTATTTATTAATCCAAGCATCTTCAGAGCCGCATTGAATCGGATCAATAAGTCAATCATTAAAAATAATGAGTCAGATTAAAGACGTTGGAGAGAAATCCGGAGTTCAAACACTTTACGGAAATTAAAGCCGATTGAAGTGATTTCTTTCTGAGAGTCATTCAGACATTATGAATCATACACATCATAAATACGTGACCTCACGCCATCATTGATTAGCTCTGCGTTGGGTTTGAAATGAAAACTCTTTATGTTTCAGTTTTTTAGTAATGATCATTGTAGTGATTTCTGTAAGGTCTCTGCAGCACATGTCGTAGATTTTATAAGAAATATTGAGGAGGATTTGAAGCAAACTCTGATTAAATTGCACTGAATGTTTTTAATAGAAAGCATCAGCCAAATGAAATGTCATTAAATATTTCCATATTTCACACTAAACTTTCTGGTTCTTTTTCTCCATCTCACATGTTGTTTGAAAATACTAACCGTTTATCGTCTTATTTATCTGAAAATGTCCATAGTTTTTTATTTCCCAGTCAGTAATGTGGTTAAGTACTGCTCAGGAAATAGCCACAGCCGACTCTGACCAAAACGTACCTTCTCCTGTTATATTGTACTTTCTTCTATAGTACTTTATAGTATTTTTTCAATGTAATGTTAGTCTCTGGACTGTTGCACTACTTGCTTTCTATTGTGTCTTACTCAATCATGAAAATAGTACCTAGTTACTTTTGTAAAATTAGAAATACTATCGTCTTAAAGTACTCCATTACAAGCAACGTCCTTAAAAATGTCACGTTGAAGTAGAAGAATAATCAGTTCAATGTACTTGGTTCTTTTCGCAACAACATATTATAAAACAATAGAATAAAATAAGCATTTCACTGTTGACGTTTGACAATGTGGAGCCAATTAAAGACATTTCATCAAGAAAATAGATCAATTAGTGGTACAGAACTAGTAATAAAAATATATATATCAATATGTAAAAGGTAAGTATGACTGTTCAATAAATGTAGTGGAGTAAAAAGTACAATATTCCCCTCTGAGATGTAGTTAAGTACTTTTACTTATTGCTCTCCCTCCTCTCTGACCCCTGGGGGTGTAGTTCCTCCTCCGGCCGCACAGTGTCGCTGTCGTTGCAGTAATGCGCCTCCTCTCCTCGGGCTCTCTCGGTTTGAGTCTGCGGGCTCCAGCCGGCAGATTGTCCGGTTCAAAAGTTTATTTTCAGCGCTTGACATTGATTGAACCATTAACCCTGCGGCGCCAACACAGCTAATGATTTTTTCTTGTGCTTGTTTCTCTGCTGCAGGACAGCAGGAAGCTCTTCTTCTTCTCTCTGTGCGGATTCACTCACTTTTCCTGCGTTTTGTTTAATAATCCGAGGCCGTTTCGCTCCTGAATGCATGCATGTCTCACTGCGAGAGGGGTTTGTTGATTTATTCACAGATTCCTGTACAGGTTGTAGATTCAACATCAATTTCAAGACTGCAGCATCGATGTTTGGCACTAAATACGTCACACTAACATAAAACGGACATGAAGTAAACAAATATTTATCAAAAAACAAACAATTATTTATTATGGAAATTTTAATGCTATATTTTAAACCTTTTTTTTGCAAAAGTTTAGAAAAATCTTACGAAATACTCCCTGGCCAAACTAATTGAGCCATATTACTGTAATAGCTTTTAATGGTATTATTAAATTGTGTATTTTATTTAAATCTTAACCAAACTAAATCTCTTCCATGAACACAGAGGAATGTAAAGTAAAGGTGTTTGCATTTCAATCATGAAGAAATGGAAACGAAATGGCCTGCAATAAAGAATAGTGACATAATGATAGCTAGTAAGAACACTTTATTTAAGTTAATGCATTAAGAGCCTTTGAGGCGTTGGGTGTCTCCTTGAATATAATGTGAGTTAACTATGAGCTTAAATGTGGCCGTTTCTGTCCTTCAAAAAGATCAAATATTAAGTGTTTAATGGGCATTAATATTTGTTTGCTAATTAAAGGTTTAAAAAAGGCTTTGGTTAGAAATGATATGATATTTAAAAAGACCTTATCTTAGCTCCAGTGCATTCATACACTGAGTGACCAACAGCTTCCCTGTATCTGCTATATTGCACTCATTTTGGTCCCTGCAGGCCTCCGTCTGATTCCTGCTTCAACATTAGGCTCCCGGCGACAGAAAAAAAAAACTGAAACCAGCAGGAGACCAGAGAGAAAAATGTCTGAGTGATTTCTGCTGCAGACAAAAACCCAGTTTAACCAGTTCAATCACAGCTTAATATGTCAATGCGTCAGTGCACGGACTGGGACTGGGACTGGGACTGGGACTGGGACTGGGACTGGGACTGCTTGCAGAGGATTTATTTAGTTACATTCACCGTGTTCAAGATCTCGATTGGTGGCAGGATATACGATATTCCAGCACTCAGAAATGTTTCCAGCACGTTTTTTATCCTGAACATTTTTTTTTGCCCTTTTTTTAAATCTTCAAAATTAAGCAATTCTTCTCAAAACACAATGAGATTATGTTGCGCAATCACAGTTTGCGTTTACTAAATGTGAATTATTTTGTAGTTCAGTGTAAATATAGAGATGTTCTTGTTTTAATGAAACGAGCAAGTTGATTTAAATCAAAAGGAAGAGTTTTTAGTCCCAAAATATTCAGAATTATATTTAAAAAGGAGGAAATATTTACAGAAGAAATAGGACAACAGTGAATTTAATGCGAATTGTGTCCAAAAAATGCAGCAAACTTGAATTTAATTTAAATTGTCGGAACAAACTGAGTTTACAGTTTTGTTTTTGTTGTTCTTTAGTTTAAGGTATTGTTAAATAAGGTCATTCAAAAATAAACCAGTAGCAGCATTCAGTGTTATACAACGTCAATGTGCCTCCACAAAACTGAAATTAAACAGGTTATTATATCATACAAAAAAAGAGATATATCTGATTATTATAAATTACAATTAAACGGCATCATTACCAGATATTTCATTTAAAAACACAAACGCACAAATGAAGAAGTTCTCGGTTTGTTTTCGCTTTAGTTTCTAATCTGACAGTGAGATCTGTTTTCATCAGATTCCCGCCCACATGGACATCTATCTAATTCAAACTGTCAATGTTTTACTGATATCATTTGGTTTGCATTAACTTTTCAATACCTATCTGATCGAAAAGATAAAAACAGATCTTCAGTGTCACGTCTCCTAGTCAGATCCTGCGTCCATTATAAAGAAAACACGTTTCATATGAAATCCAGTCTTAATGTTTGTGTCTCTTCACATCAAATCCAATATCATCATAAAGCTGTGTATTAAAGTGAGGCTGAAGAACAACGGGTCGATCAAACATAAACCTAAATCGATTAAATGTACATTATATTTAAGTTGCTGTAGTTTCTGTTTCTGCCTGTAGGGGGCGCCCCCTGTCCTCTAATCTCCCTCCTCTTTATCTCTCTGCTGTTGATCCCTTTCATTTATTTGCTCTCTCTGAGCCCTAAAGCCATAATCATAATAACAATAATAACACATATAGCGTCTGTACAAACATGTAGAGGGAATACAGTCTGCAGATTAACGTCCTTCGTCCCCTCCGCAGGTTTAGAGGAACACTTGCTCTCCTTGGACAGCATGCAATTACATTTTCCTGAAAGCAAATTAAAAAACCCAGAACACCTGAAAGCACCTTAAGTGGTCCCTTTAAGGTATTGTATGTAACGTGTCTGCACTGAAAACCCCTAGAACTGTATATATTGTTAAACCCTCATTTAAATTCAGTTAGTCTGCTGAATTGGATAGCTTGTATTGTCTTCCCCTTTCTGCCACAGGATGAAATCAGATTTTTGTCCAATTTTGAGACACATTTTTCCAAATCCTTTTTTGTTTCTGTTTTGTTTTAAACTAAATATATTACATATATACAAGTTGAGCAAAGGTGAGCCTCAGCCAAAGAACCTTAGAGCACTGTAACCCTTTTAGGAATCCCCCAAAATACATTAAGATCTCCTTAAAATCCCTTAAACCTCTAAAACCCCCAAATGAATCCCCTTGATGACCCAACAAAGTCCCTCAAGAAGACCTGCACCGTCCTTAATAACTTCAAGGACCTTCCTAACGATCTGGAAAATGCCTTAAGGATCCTCACGAATTCCCCATTGAAATCCCTAGCATACCACCAAACCCCTTACACTCTCCCTTAAGAATCAGTTAACCCCTTAACTTTTCCCAAATCACTTTGAGTACCAACTACCAAAAACCCTTTAAAAAACCTCTGTTACATTTAAGAAACACTTAAACCCACTGGAACTCAAAAGGTCTCGGTATACCCCGGAAAACCTCTCCCTGCTTTTTACTTTAGAACCCGAATGAACTATTCCAGGTTACATGAGCCACTGGAATATTAGACTTTAATAAGAAACCCCTTAAAACATTTGCCAGGAGTCAGTGAACCCTTCTTCAAGAACTCAACTCTGGGAGCAGCTAGGAACCCCTTGGAGAACATTAACCTTTAAAGACTGATTGAAGCTTCTTGAAGTTAACTTTTTTCTACTTAATTGATCTGTTGTGTCTTAATTGCTCACCCAGTGTTTCCTCGAATTCCCCAAGAGAAGTTCCAAGAATATACACAGTCTTTGGATTCTTTGTGGAGGCGGGTCAGAAAAACCAAGTTCCTCAAGAACTCAAGGAACCACAGCGCCCTTAATTGAGATAGAAATGCTCGGGATGACACATTACTTAGGGAACATAAGAAACCCTGAGAAGTAGCAGCAGTAGATTTGACTTGGAACGCCTAAAGACATAAAGAACCCCTTAAGAAACTCCTTAACAAAACCCTTTAAGCTCTGAACAGAACCTGTGGAACCCCTTGAAGCTTTGAGGGGATTTCAGTTTATGAGTTAAACAACTTTCTGTGTTTCCCTTTGAGTGCAGATGTTCCACAGGAAGGACAAATGAAAAAGTCTCACAACATTTAGACTCTTTTATTCTGCGAGGAAATCTGATTTGAAACTCTTCTTTGGTTCATTCAAGTTATACCTGTTGTAGTAAAACTGATGGGATTAATAACATAAATAATAATGATCCAGATGTTTGATTAAGAATACTTTTTTTTTTTTAAAAGAATGATTTAAATACCAGAGAAAACTAGAGAATAAACCCGATTTAGAGGAAGTTGTTTTTTCCAAACTGACTTATAAACAGAGCTTTTGACTGGTTTACTTAAATGTAGAAGAACATGAAGGGATTCTGTTTGGTTTGACCTGAATCCTGCTTGGTATTTGATAGTAAAGACAAGACATTCAGATTGAAAGTCGTTGTTGGAGGGTTGGACTGCACATTGAAGATGGCAGGGAATAAATGAATGGAGTCTGGTTTGGGCTGCTCTGAACTCCCTGCTGTTAGATGGCAAACAAAAGAGGCATGGGTGAACCTGCATGGTGGTGTTGCAGCTGTTTGAACGTGCTCTTATATTCAGGAGAAAGTTAATGGAGTCTGGCAGTTGACAGAAGAGGTAAGAAAGTCAAAGTCTCTTTTTTTTTTAAGTCTGGGGAAAATCCCCCTCCAAAAATGAATGCATGGTGAGGTTGGATTTTGGAGGGTAATGATACCCTTTTTTGTAGGTATAATGCAATTTAGTGCTCTAAAATGCAGAAACACAAACCATCAAAGGTTGCATTAGGGATCCGATCATGATTTCTGGATATTGTGGTTATGAAAATGAGAGTTTTTGGATCTGCTGTCAAATCTAGAACACTATTCTGGTCTGACTCTGATGTCAATCTCTTTAATTGGACACAACGCAAATGTAAGCCTGTAATTCCTCAAAGGTTAATTGAGGCCAGTTTGGTTTTATTTGATGCACCAGTTGTCGGTTATTCTGTTCAAAATAAACCCAAAATGAATGGAGTCTGGATGGTTTGGTAGTTGGCCATCAGAAAATACTCAGACTGCTATTTCGAAACTCTTTATCATGACGGAAAATGAACTGATTCAGTCAAAAATAACCCTTTCTCTGCTTCTTTATCCACGTTCTCTATTTTTCAACAACCCGCACAAGACACTTCTCTTGAAAAATCCACCTGCTGCTTTTGTTTCAAAGGTTCACACCGAAGAAATCAGACCAAAAATCTGACAATTCATGAGGAGCCTGCAGGTGAAATGGAGGCTAAAACACAGGTTTGTTTCAGGGTTAGTTTTCTCTCTGAGGCTAAATACATGTGTTTCCTCTGCACCTCTTCCTCCTCCTCCTCCGCCTCCTCCTCCTCCTCCTCCTGTTGGATGCTGCAGGATATAAGCAGAGTCGCTCATCGGTCCAAACTCCGCTCACATCCTCAGCTTCTGTGAGCAAAGTAACAACAACAACAACAACAACAATAAACACACACGCAGTATGTTTAGTGCACTGAGTCACAGAGGAGCTGACAAACAAACAGCAAGTTAAACCACCCTATCAAAATAAAAGCATGACGGAAAACAACAATGAACAACAATCAATTTAACGCAGGCAGAATGCGCATTTGGACGAGGTGTTGGTTAGTTGTTCCACTCCTATTCCTTTTATTATGGCTATTACTATCATTTTAATTAGGTTTACTGCTGAGTTTGGAGGTAAAAGCTTGACCCAAAGTACACCTTTTTGTTTTGTTAGGAACTTACAACCAACAGTTCGTCTTTAAAGGCCAACAGATGCGACTGCAAATCTGAGAAAAAGCTAAGTAAGTTGACCTGGTTGGTATTTTAAGCTCAATTTTCCTCAATTATGATCATTTATGCATTCATTTTCAACCGAGTAATAAACTGTAATAATGCAATTTTAAAAACAACAACTCCGGTGTGATGTTTGCATGGTTTCCTCCCTATTTTCTAAAATAAAAGTAAACTTTAAAGCTCCTTTTGCCTTTAGAAATGTCAGATACTGTGCCATTATGTGCAAATACCACCATAATAGGCTAATAGAAGAAAGGAGGAATAGGAAAACCCATTTTACATAAAAGCATCAAGCAAAAAAGGACTGAAAGACAAACACACAGTGAAGTTTCAGAGATCTTATTTTATTTGAGCTTTCTGCTGCAGTTTGGATGACGCGTTTCTCATGGACTCTAAAATCTTCAAACTGAAAAGAAAATCACTCTACGTATTTTCTAGGAATTTCTGTCGTGCCTTGCCTTCATCTGTCTAATATCTACAATATATCTACTATTCATCGGCCAAATCTGGGCATTTTCTTTATATCTCAGTGCAGAAAAAAAGGCTTCACGCATCTGTGTCTCGCGGCGGAGCTCCGGCTCCGTGACGCTTCGGGGTTTCCGTGTGTAAAATCGGCTCCAAGGGTCCGAGATCTTCAGCTGCCCCTCCGGGGGAAGAAATGTCCATCATTTGGAGACAGAAACATCTTTATTGTGTGGTTAGTTTGTTAAACGGGAAGAAATCTCTCGTTTCTGAGGAGATGTTTGTCTTTAATTGAAGGACTTTCAGTCAAATTTGTTCCAATTTGGACAGAAACACTTTGCGTTTTTCTGTCTTGTCTTGGTCACAAGAACATCTCAAAAGTGTTAGATTTATTTTCCAATCTGCCTCAGACTAACCACGCTTTGGTTCGAGGCTTCAGTTCCTGGGTGTTTTCCATACTGATTGTTTTTAGAGGTTTAGTGTCACTCTTAGGCTTTTTTTTTATCCCGCCTTAAAATGTTAAAATACCTCGGATTTGGCTCCATGTGTCTCAGATTAAAGAAGCTGTTGCAGCATCTGTTTTAGAGAAGCTTTTATTTTGTTAAGTTGATCCACTCTGCTTCTTTTTCATTATGTTTGGTCACATGCACAGGACTGATGTGCAGTGGATCAACAACAGCTCTATCAATAATATTAATTAGTGATAGTGATATCAGTAGGCTGACAATAACTGGAACAGAATTACAGTCAATGAAGCAGCACTTTATATCAGCAGTCACTGAAGGGAGGGGGGAGTGCAGTTTTTATTGTGGTTGCAGTATTACAAATAGTAGAGGCTGGATATAATATCTTATCAATAACAATCAAATACCTTTAAAGGTATTTGACAGCTTCGTAAAACCCTGTTAATTATTTGTCGTAAATATGGTCTGCGTGATAATGCATTGGGTAGCTGTTACAGGATGTGATATTTATACATGTATCCTATATTTATTTACAGTAACAGTACATGCATAATGCTCTTGTTTATTATTAGTGTGAGTATTAGAAAATACGGTGGTGTCCTGCTGTAATAATGGCAGCAGCTGAAGCAGGGCCGTAAAGCAAATATCTATTATTACCAAAGTCTTCTTAGTCATTAAAAGTATTCACATTTTATTTGTACTTTCAGTTCAATTTCCTTGCGTGTAAACCTCTGAAGATGTTTCATATTCCTGGAAGATAACAAGGGGAAATATATAATAGTTTCTGGTCTAAAATGAGTCAAATGTAAACATCCAATGTGTCCATAATATACTCCAATAAGCCAATGATGTTCATGCGTAATGTAATTAAATATAAACTCCCTGCAGGTTTATAAAATCCCTAGAAAATAAAGCCTAGTATGCCCGAGGGTGGGTATGTATCACTGTAGCAGTACGAGTACTGGTGCAGTATTACTATAGTATATAAAGAGAGTACTTCCATGCACTGAAGAAGTAATGTAATATCTTATATCGCCAAAGCTGTACCATCAGACTTGGATGTAACGTGCTAAATAAGAAAAAATTCTGGCTCAAAATATAAAAACAACCATCATTTAATTTTAAAATACAGTATTTATTTTTTTACAATTATTAGTTATGGTGCAAAAACGCTGAAAAAGCACTTTGGTTGTATAGTTAAAAAAAGATTTCTCGGCGCGTCTTCTCCGTTGGCCTCGAGCTCCAGTCTTTTATTCATGGTACATTGACTGAGCGTGTTTCTGCCTCCGGATCACTCTGTGGTGTTAAATTCTCCTCCAACATGAAACCGCCGGGAGGAGATCTTTAAAAACCCTTCCAGGAAGCAGAAACCCTGACATTACTTTTACACTTCTCCGGCGCGCACTTTTACGCACCGAGAAATCAGCTTTTGGAGAAAACAGCTCCTCAGCCTCAGTGTGCGCATTCAGTCTGCTGCTATCTGACACTAAAATCACCTCCGCGTGTCCTGACCGTGTCCGCGTGCCCTCCACATCCCCTTTCCTCTGTTTATTTTGCCTCAGACTTCTGGATGTAAACAGTTTTGAACACGCCGAAGGGGAAAATATTTGAATCGGAGGAGTGTAAATATGAGGAGCGGCGGGGATTTCGGTGTACGCATGCACCGTGTGTGTTTTCCAGCGACGAGGTTTAGTTTAGGTGGGGGTGGGAGGGGGGGAGAGAACGAGAGGAGGGAGGGGTGAGGGAGGAAGGCAGTGTTGATAGGGGTGAGTGTGTTTTCCACACTGCAAAAAGTGTCCGTGTTGGCGAGGCATTTTGGGCGTGTGAGACACTGAAAGTCTATTATTTGTGCAGAAAAGGTCAGAATAATTTCCAAATAATATATATATCTTTTAATAAAGCGGAGTTTATTTGACCTTAAAAAAAAGTGACCTGGAAACCGTTTTTTTTAACATTAAATTGCAAATAAAATCATCAAAACAACCAAAATCAACAATTTGCTTTAGAAAAAACAACAAATAAATATCAAATTGTTTAGATTCTGTTTTAAAAATGTGACATGGAGACACCAGTTTTGACATAAAAATAAAAACAAGATAAAAACAAAACCACCAAAATAAACAAATCGCTTTAGGAAAAACAACAAATAAACATCAAGTTGTTTAGATTGTCTCGTTTATTTTGATCGAACAATTATTTTTAAACTCGATAACCATTGCAATAAAAACGATTGGTCGGTGTGGGCACTTTTTGCAGCGTGCACGGCGCTGGTGCATGTGTGTGTTTCCCTGTGCGTCATGATTGGCTGAACGCGTAGAGGACGCCTTAATATTTAATACTAATGTTCCCCTGGTTGGCTGAGGACTGGAAAGGTCCAACCAATGTTTTTTACTTGCTTTAGTGGCTGTGGCTCCTTAATTAATTGCAGCTATCTGTCTCCTATCGATGTGTGTGTACATGTGTGTTGTGTGTGTGTGTTTCCCTTTCTCTCCCCAAAGCGAACATGAAATAGTTTGTTGGGCTATACTTTCTTTCTTCCTACCGTTCCCCCCTTCCTTCCTTCCCGTCCGGGTTCGCAGGCAGAGTCAGGACAGATTGAAGCCCAGCTGTGTTCGTCGCTTTCGGTCGTTGCCATTTTCCCCCCTCATTGCCCGGTGATGTTGGATATGGGAGAGCGCAAAGAGGTGAAAATGATTCCTAAATCGTCGTTCAGTATAAACAGTTTGGTGCCCGAGGCCGTGCAAAGCGACAACAATAACAACAACCACCAGAGCCAGCAGCACCACCAGAACCAGCAGCACCTCCACCAGACCCACCTCCACCGGCCCGGTGTGCTGGACGAAGCCGAGCAGAAGGCTCCTCTCCCGGCTGCGCAGCAGGACAGCAAAGCGGATCCTAAAAGTGACTCCTCCAGTCCGGATAGCTGCCCGGACGAGAAGGAGAAACCGGAGGAGAAAAAGGACGGGAAAGACGGCGACGGAGGGAAGGACGGAGAGAAGAAGAGCGGCAAGTACGAAAAACCTCCTTTTAGTTACAACGCGTTGATCATGATGGCCATCAGGC
The DNA here is from genome assembly GCF_036324505.1 of Eleginops maclovinus. NCBI lineage: Eukaryota > Metazoa > Chordata > Actinopteri > Perciformes > Eleginopidae > Eleginops > Eleginops maclovinus. The sequence goes on along the minus strand of NC_086367.1, from coordinate 22,636,402 downwards.
AGAGTCCGGAGAAGCGGCTCACCCTGAACGGCATCTACGAGTTCATCATGAAAAACTTCCCGTACTACCGGGAGAACAAGCAGGGCTGGCAGAACTCCATCCGGCACAACCTGAGCCTCAATAAGTGCTTCGTAAAGGTGCCCAGGCACTACGACGACCCGGGCAAGGGGAACTACTGGATGCTGGACCCCAGCAGCGATGATGTTTTCATTGGTGGCACCACGGGGAAGCTCCGGCGGCGGTCCACTACGTCCCGGGCCAAGCTGGCCTTCAAGCGAGGTGCACGGCTGACCTCCGGGCTGACCTTCATGGACCGCGCCGGCTCCCTGTACTGGCCCATGTCCCCCTTCCTCTCCCTGCACCACCCGCGGGCCAGCAGCGCCCTGGGCTACAACGGGACCTCCTCTGGGTATCCGGGCCACCCCATGTCCTACAGCACCATGTTGACGCAGAACATGGGGAGCAACCACTCGTCGTTCCCGTCCTCCAACGGGCTGAGCATGGACCGGCTGGTCGGCGGGGATCTTCCCTACGCGACCCACCACCTGACGGCTGCGGCTCTGGCGGCCTCCGCGGTGCCCTGCGGCCTTTCCGTGCCTTGCTCCGGGGCCACCTACTCCCTGAACCCGTGCTCGGTAAACCTGCTGGCCGGGCAGACTAGTTACTTTTTCCCCCACGTCCCTCACCCCTCCATGACCGCACAGTCCGGAGGCTCCCTGCAGGCCGCCCGGGCTTCGGCCTCCAATTCCCCGCAGGCTCCGTCCTCCTCGTTGCCCTGTGACTCTCTGAGACCGGCACTGTCCGGCTCTCTGCCGGCCTTCTCCTCGGGACTTTCCGGGGGTTTGTCTGACTATTTTACGCATCAAACCCAGGGGCCGACCTCCAACCCGCTTATACACTAACACACTCCAAACCCTCACCCATAGCTCACCTCTCCATCCATCCATCACCACCCCATTTCCACCCCTGAAGGAGTGAAACTCTTAAAAATGACTGGAACTGTAAGTTGAACATTTTACACTGAACATTTACATTGTAAAAAAAAATATTATAAACTATAGAGAAAAAGAAGAGAGACTTAAACTGCAAAACAAAAAGAGCAGCAGAGAAACTGACAGAAAGCAGCCCTGAAGTTTCCAGGTATTTTTTAATATTATTATTATTATCTCTTCTTCTTCTTTTCCTGCTCCGTTTCCCGCTGCAGTTTTGATTTGTGTGTACATAATGTCTGTTACTATAAGTGTCCGGGTTTGTCTCTGTATAATACTGTCAGTCAGCGACGTGCAATGTGACCTGAGCTAAACACAGAGAGGATGGTTAGGCTGATTTCATTTCTGTTGTTCGAGGAGGCATTACTTTTATAGAATGTGTATTTAAAATAGTTTGGTCTAATTTTAAGATTTAAAAGAAGGTTAAAATAATAATAATACTATCTCTAATAGCCGGCTTTTTTACCCGCATGTGTGCAGTATTATCAGGTCTCGTGCGGGCTGAGAAAAAGACGCGTTGGAGAAATGATTTGAATGGAGAAAAACACTAATTTCTTTTTTAATTATTATTTTCTATTCAGTGAAATGTGTTTTATTTTGAAAGCGACTCCCGCCGTTTAAAATCCAGAGGCTTGTTTTTTTTTTCTTCCATAATTTCATTTCCCAGTTTAAAAACATGTACTTTTTATAGACCAAAGAATCGGTTTTTAGGAAAATTTAGAGTCAATATTCAGTTTACAGAGGCCTAATGTAGGGATTAGAATGAATGAGTGAATGAATGAATAGAGGGATGAATTGTGCCTCCATCACTGCAGAAAATGTCCATTTAAACGAGATTTTTATTGCATTTATTTTTAAGAAATCTTTTGTTTTGTTAAATTTGCGAAAAATTTGAATGGATTTCGTTGGCGCCAATTTTCAACTTTATTTCACTGAATGTTTTATTGGTGCAGCTGGAGGCCCTTTGCCTTAAGCCGCCTCGTTTTAACTCCTTATTTATTCATATTTAAAAGTAGCGTAAATTACTCCTTTTTTAAATGGATATTTTCGCGGTGATTTTCTCTTCTTTTTTTTTTACTGTAAACGTGATGGCCGCTAAAAACGGGATTTCACGCATCTTCTTCTTCTTCTTCTTCTTCTTCCTCTTCCTCTTCTTTTTTTGTATTAGTAAAAGAAAGAGAAAGTAAAAAAAATGTCTATTTGTAATTTGAATTTGGGGGTTTCCTTCTTTTCTAAAAAGGAAGAACAATGTAAAAAAAACGTTTGTTTGACAGAAGAAAAAAATGCCTCATTATCTAATACTACTTGGAATGATTGTCCTTTAATTGTCGTCTCTAAAAAAAAAAACAATTTTTCATGGTTGTGATACTATTGTGGTCTTATTCTTATTCCCGTGTTTGTCGCTTACAGAAGTAAAAAAAAAAAAAGGATAAAAAAATGTTTTAATCATAAAAAAATAAAAGAATAGGTTGCATTCATAACTAACGCATATCCCTTTGTCTTCTTTACCACGTGTTGTTACTGTTGTTCTCTCCAGGTAATCAAAATATTAATTTAGTTCTTAATTTAAAACGTATTTTAGAGCAAAAACATTGGCTCTTTTTTTCAGAATTTAGGCTCAATTGTTGGGGTTTTGTTGAAGCATTTATTCACTGTACAGCTTTCCAAAGGACATTTAAATATGTTATGGTTTTATTGGACAGCAAACATCACTTGCAACCCAACAAATGCCATTAGAGGCCTTGGGTTTATTTACAAATGTAAAACAAATCCTAAAAACAAACAAAGTATTTTTGTTTATTGGAAAGCAAGCATCACTTGAAATCCAACAAATGCTGTTAGAAGCCTTATTATTTACAACTGTTAAAAAATAAGTGCAGAAATATTCCCTCTCGTCCACATGAGCTTTTTTGTTTATGTTTTGGGCGGTTTAGCTTCTGGTTGTTTACGCACACACAGCGGAAACTGCGCTTCAGCTTGTGCGTAAAGCTTCTTTTACGCATACAGATTTACGCGCGTCTGTGTGGAAAAACTGTGTCAAATGATGCAACAGAGGTTGCGCTCAGGCTGCTGAAGCCTGACTGACTTGTGTGACATTTTCTTTCCTTTCTGAGGCAGTGAAACCCGAGGCGCTGCAGGCTGCGGCCCGCGGGCTCACTGCGGGCTTTTCTGCGTGTTTTTGTGCAGAAATCCCACAGAATATCACCACATGCGCTCTAACGTCACATGGGTCCATTCAAACGCTGCTGTGTTTTGGTGCTTCAGTTTCATTTCACTTCGAACTGTGTTTAAACATTTGGATTTTTATTTAAATTTGCAGATGTTTGGTTGTGTTTTTTTGCAGAAAACTCTGATTTTGAGTCTGAATGTGAGCCTGTTCTCTTTGTCATGCGGTGTGTTTTTCTTTCTGCTGCAGCTAGTGTGTGTGTGTGTGTGTGTGTTTATGTGTGTGTACGTGTGTTTGTGTGTGTGTGTGTGTGTTTTGTATGTTTGGATCATTATTTACAGATGAAACCAAAAGTAGTTTGCAAACAGCTGCATGTTGTGTTATTTTAAACGTGCACATTTTCTCAAATATTTTGAAGTATATTTACGTTTTGGTTTTACGGCGTGTTTCCTCAAATTTGTCACATTTTCTTGTGCAAAAGGGACTTTAGGTGTCTTCATTTCTTCTTTCTACGCTTCACCTCTGAATATTAGTGATGCATTTGGTATAGTTTCCCCCTTTAAGCCTCGTTTGGTTTGAATGGACACCCTCATCTTCAAACTGTGGCAGACGAACCTTAAATGTCAGATTTAACTTGCAGGTGTTTTGTATTTTCTTCCATAAAACTCAGATTTATTTTCTGGATTTGAGCGTTGGTGTTGTTTTGGCTCCGTGGTGGCAGCTTGGTTTAGCTCCAGTGTTTTATTTAAATCTGTGTTCAGATCTGTTGCTGCCGTGATCCGCATCTCAAGGTTTTTTGGTGCCGCTTGTTTGTTTTTTATAGATGCACCTTAAACTGCAAACATTAATTCCTTAAAACATTTAAATGTGACATATTTTACTGGCTCATATCTGCAGAAACTAGACTATTTATGTCTGTTTTAGGTGCAGCTGTGATCAGTATTTGAATGATTTAGCTGGAGCTGTTTCGCTTAGGCCTAATGGAGAAGATTTGGTGTGCAGAATTCAGTCCACCCCTACCTTTTTTATTTTAAACAAAACTCAGATTTTAAGCTTCAATTGAATATTTATTGTGAGTTATTTTTGCGTTGTGGCGGTATGGGTGCCAATTAGTCGATATTTGAAGATGTTCTGGTGAAGCTGGATATATATAATATTTTGTATTGATATATATGTTTGTGTTTGTGGTAAAACTATTCAAAAAATAGCCTTTTTTAAGATTCCTTTTAGAATTAAAGGTGATTAGTTATAAAATGGTGCATTCAGTGTCTGCTTCCTGCCGTGTTCTCCCATTCGTCATATTTATATTGTACAAACGAGACTTTATCTTCCTGGTTCCGCTTTTATGCCTCTTTACTCTGACTGATTTGTTTTAGGCCTTGATATTAAATCTTATCTTGGTTTTGGGCAGTTGACATATCTTCATTTATCTTGCAAAATTACCATTTGTATATATTGTTATTTAAAGCCTGAATCTAAGCGGTAGAGTCGTCGCTATTTTATAAATAGCGTCTTATTTATAAAACGCAACAGACACTTTCTCCTGTGGGTTTGGAGGCTTCTGTGATCTGGATGTTATTTGAACGGTATTTGTGCGGCTGTTTTTACAGATACAGACTTAAAATGATAAGCAGATGAAATGAAACCCGTAGAAACATTTGAAAGCTGCTGGTTTTACGCATCGTCCTTCTTCTAAAGTTTCATATGTGCAGACAGTGTGTGTACATGACACTGTATCTGTGTTTGCATATGGGGGTGTGTGTGTTGTTGCAGCAGGTCTGCAGGTGCTCTCTGCAGAATCCCCCGATATTTCTATGTCCTTTTTTTGTGAGAAAAACTGAGACGCTGCGTTCATTAAACCCCGGGTTCTGTCTGCAGGCTGCGCGTCCTCCTTAGAGTGTGAAACCCCTCAAAATAAAACCAGGATGTCAGGACTTTAAAGGGTATTTTACATATTTAAATGTAATGCTGCAGAATTGGAAATATTGGCTTATTTTGCACATCATAAACACACTCACTGCTGCTCCTCCTCCTCCTCGCCTTCCTGCTTGTTTTGGGGGAAATGCAATAACAGAATCTCACATGTTGCATCCTGCTGCTGCTTCAGTCTGCACGTTGTCTCTCTCTCTGTTCTCATGACAACGCTTCTGAAACATTTACTGCTGCTGTTGTGTTAAAATGTTACATTTCCGGGTTCCTCGCGCTGCTTGCAGGATGTTTGTTTTGAGCCTCTTCCTCTTGTTTGTTTGGAAATATAATCCATAATTCATGCTTTCAGTCCGTGACGAGGTCCAAATGACCGAAACACTTTTTATGTATCACGGTAAATTGTGCGTGTAGTGTTCGCTTACCAGGAGGGAATATCCGCCACTGCATCAATGTGTGTTTGTGAATCATGGGACATTTTTTGGACTGGGTTTTTGGCTGCAACATGAAGCCTGACTGTGTCTCTGTGCTGCGTGTTTGGCCTGATGTCTGTCTGCAGGACAAAGGTCAAACCTGCATCCTGCTGCTGCAAAAATAATGCACTTTTTAAAAACTATTTTTATTGGACATCTTTTACAATTTTCCAACGACTTTTGAACACATGGTATTTTCTCAGGACACCGCCAAACAAAATAGGATATTTTTTCTTCTCTTTTTTACATAAATACAATGGTTCAAGTACAGCAAACAGCTGCTGGAGGTCAACCTTCACGGGTTTATAAAGAGAAACATGATTTCCCCACATCATTTATTAGATATATGTGTTGAGTCTGCAGGGAAATGATATAGAGCAGATCATAATGACAATGTGAGGATGCATTCAGCTTATTTTTCTCAGGTTTTTCCTCTCAGATGGTTCAGACTTTCCTCTGATTCTGATTTTATGTCGTTTGAAGAAGCTGAAGTTGTTCCTTTTGTCGCCTGCTTTTTGAGTCAGCTTGTTTCTTCTTCTTCTCCTTCTCCTTCTCCTTCTCCTTCTCCTTCTCCTTCTCCTTCTCCTTCTCCTTCTCCTTCTCCTCTCCTTCTCCTCCTCCTCCTCTCCTCTTCCTCTTCCTCCTCCTCCTCCTCTTACAGGAAGAAAAAGCCTTTAAACTGAATCACGTGGCATCAAACCTTCTTTCTTTCGGATTTTAACATCCAAATCTTCTTCTTCTCTCCTCTCTGTTGTATCTGCGGCTCTCCCCGATATCTGAGTGATCTGATGGACGTTCTTATCATCTTTCTGTCTGAGGCCCAAAATCATCAGGTTCCCATGATGCTCTGGGGCTGTGGTTGAGAGGATGCATGTTCACATTGAAGTCAGAAAATGTCCTGAATAGTTCTGACACTGAAGATCTCTGGCATGTTCCTGAGGTGGATGTGTGCCTTGAAGTGTGTGTTCCATGAAAGATATTATTCAAATAACACTGAAATAGAATCCAGACATCAATATCAGAAGGCTTTTGGTGTCCGGTGAGGCTCAAACAGCTGTTTCATAGGAAGGAAACTCTTCATCTTTGTTTGGCCCCACATTGGAAAAGGGTTCAGACCTCGTGTCAGGGAGAGCTGTTTTAAAATATATCTGTGAGCCGTCCTTCAAACACTATGTGCACCGCATCCTGCTCAGGGTTTCTATCCAGTAACGGATGAAATGAGTGATCTCTAATATAGTATTGTCCACATTAAAAGGAGATCTGTTTGAATCAGAGGCTCCACATTCTGTTTGACAGGTTGAAAATATATGAAAACTTAAACATGTCAGCTAATTGAACAATTTTGAATATCCGTCACTGCAGAGACTGCTGTCATCGTTAACATTTTGCTCAGGGATTTTTTACACTTTTAGGGCCCATTAATTGAAATGTAGTTTTACAATCTCTTAATAAAACAGTTAGTGATTGACATCTGATGCCTGACTGGACAGAAATGTTACTGTTACTCAGCTTTAAAGAACAAACCAGGTTGACGACAGACTATGCATTGGATTTTGACTCAAAATCGGAATAATTAGGAGAAAGTAAATTATATTTTGCCTAAAAATGATCAATACCAATTTACAAAACCCAGAAAAGTTTCAATATTCATTGTTTTTTTAAATGCTGCTACGTCTGCTTGGAATCCGAATGTTTCAAACTCCTAGGTTTTAGTTTTGAGGTTCAAACAGATGAGTTAAAAAATCTGGGAGGAAATATTCAATATTTCAACATTTTGGCACAAAATTTGAAAAAATGGGGTTTATTTGAAACGCATGCTGAAGCTGATTCCCATTAAACCAGAATCAGTCATCAGAGTTTTACAAGCTACAATTTCAGGCTTTAAAATGCACAATTTTAGATTTGACCTATGTTATTTCTTATTGCCACTTTTAAATAATTGGTATCAGGCCTTTTCCGTAATATATAAAACAAAATGACAAAATAGATGAATCTTGATTAAACGAACCAAATCAGTCCAAAATGAGATGTAGATTTTAGACCTTTGGGTCCGATGAGGCTCTAAATCCAGTTTAAAAAGCTCTTACAGAAAAGCTGTAGTTTTGTAGCATCGTAGTTAAAAATCACCTGCATGTTGAGGACGTTTAGAGTCTTACATTTAGAGTTCAGCCTCTTCCTGCTATTGTTCTGCTGCCTGAGTTCTCCTCTGATCTGGGTTCTGATCTGGGTTCTGCTGGCTGTGTTCTCCTCTGATCTGGGTTCTGATCTTGGTTCTGCTGGCTGTGTTCTCCTCTGATCTGGGTTCTGCTGGCTGTGCTCTCCTCTGATCTGGGTTCTGCTGGCTGTGTTCGCCTCTGATTTGGGTTCTGCTGCCTGAGTTCTCCTCTGATCTGGGTTCTGCTGGCTGTGCGCCCCTCTGATCTGGGTTCTGCTGGCTGTGTTCTCCTCTGATCTGGGTTCTGCTGGCTGTGCGCCCCTCTGATCTGGGTTCTGTGGCTGTGCTCTCCTCTGATCTGGGTTCTGCTAGCTGTGTTCTCCTCTGATCTGGGTTCTGCTGGCTGTGTTCTCCTCTGATCTGGGTTCTGCTGGCTGTGTTCCCCTCTGATCTGGGTTCTGCTGCCTGAGTTCTCCTCTGATCTGGGTTCTGCTGGCTGTGTTCTCCTCTGATCTGGGTTCTGCTGGCTCTGCTCTCCCGGCCGTCTGTTTGTTGTCGGCTGCTCTGAGATCAGCCCGCAGGAAACAACAAAGAGACTCTCAGCAGCAATTTGTTCATTTCCTATAAGAAGCCTGCGAGTTAAACGAGTCCGACTGTAATGCAAGAACCCTCCCCTCCTCACCCCCTCACCCCCTCCTCACCCCCCCTCACCCCTCACCCCCCAACAATGGAGCTGCCGGGGAACCCAATCTCTGTCAGCCTGATGCTATCTGTCCATGTTAAATGGGGTGACCAGCAGTCAAAAGACAAAAGAAGCAACAGAAGGACACGGGGGAGGAAGGGGGGAGGAAGGGGAGATATATTCTTTCTTTCTTTCTTTTCTTAACTTCTTTCATGTTTCTTTTTTCTTGTTATTCTTTCTTACCAGCTCTCTTTCTTTCTGTTCCTTTTACAACTTCTTTCATTTACCCCCCCCCCACCCCCCCAATTCTGTTTGAACATTTTCTTAAATAAACCTGGAGGTCAAACGTCACGGATGTATGAAGAGAAACTTAATTTTTCCACATCATTTATTAGATATGTGTCTTGGTTCTGCAGGGACACGATACAGAGCAGATAGTCATGATATCAGATGATGGTTTGAGTTCTTCTGCTCTCAGATGGTCCACACTGTCCTCTGATTGCATGTTGAAGAAGCTGAAATGTGAAGGTGCTCCTTTAGTTGCCTGTAGTTTTCCTCCCTTTTTTGTTTCTATTTTTCCTCCCTTTTCCTCCCTTTTTTGCTTCTATTTTTCCTCCCTTTTCCCCCCTTTTTTGCTTCTATTTTTCCTCCCTTTTCCTCCCTTTTTTGTTTCTATTTTTCCTCCCTTTTCCCCCCTTTTTTGTTTCTATTTTTCCTCCCTTTTCCCCCCTTTTTTGTTTCTATTTTTCCTCCCTTTTCCTCCCTTTTTTGTTTCTATTTTCCTCCCTTTTTTGTTTCTATTTTTCCTTTCTTTATTTGTTTCTTTCCTTTTTTACTAAAAACCCACAATTGGACTGAAATAAACCCTTGTGGGAGAAACACCGTAACTTTCTCCAGAAAAAACTCTTCAAGTTTGATCATTTTGGCTCCAAAACTTTAAAAAGTCTTAAGATTTATTGATAGTTTTTTTTTTGTTGCCATCAGAGGTCACTGATTTCTTTCACTCTGCTGTAGTGAAGTTTGTTTTGTGGTGCGTCATGTACAAATGTACTGTTTCTGACTTCAGATTCAATGTTTAACCGTCTGGTTTGGTGAGCGTTGAGTTGTTGGCTTAATATTCAAACTCTTTTTGCATATCTAAAAATGGATTGGAAGTTGTTAGCAGAATATTTTCAAAGAAGAAGTTCCTATAATGAGTTAGTCCTGATCTCCAGTGTCAGGAGACTATACATGTCTCACTGTGGAGGTGTTCAGTTTGCCAGGCTGGGAGGCCCTGATTGAAGTAATCTGTCCAGTTGCATTGTGGGAGATGTAGGATCCAGTGTCTTTGGACGAAAAGTCAGAATATCTGTAATATGCTGCACAGTCTTCTTTTCTGAAGTGCAATATTCAATCACTGGAGTTTCTCTTTAAACAGAAACGTTCATACATGAATGTTTTTTAATGCTGTTTGTTGATTTCGTCACATTATGTCTCTCTAAGAAGGAATCCATAAGTCATATATAAATTAGGAACAGTTTTGTGCAGTTTGGTTACGGGCTGGTTTACTGCTCAAACACAGTTGATATCATTTCTCTCCACATTTTATTACATTGTTTATGGGACACTCAATAAGGAACACTTCCTTTTTTAAATGAATAAAAAAACAAACAATCTTTCTGTAATTCTAAAACTAAACCAAAACACAGCTGATAAATCCGTTTGGAAGGGAGGTTGTTGTCATTTGACAGAAAATGGTGAGAAATGTGTCAAATTCTTGAAATGAGAAGGATTAGTATGAAGTGGAGGAGTTGGTTACTGGTTGGTTAACTGGTCTGTAATCCCTCACTGTGGGTCAGACTGGTTCAGATGGAGGCTGCAGCTATTGGCTGTCCGATGGCGTGGGGGGTTAAATCCTGCAGGGTGAAAGGTCAGCTGACTGAGCCGGGTCAGGCCTCTGCTGGTCTGGAGCAGTTCAGGGCAGAGAAGCCAGGGCTTGGCTACTTCCTGGAGCAATAATGATGATGATGATAATTAGAGTCTTATTGATCTATATTTAGATAACATATGACTGTTTATTATTTCAGATTTAATTCAATATTTTTAATGACCATCAAAGTCTTTTCAATCCGTCTCTGACAGTTTTCTGCCACCAGACACCCAAAACCTCCAAACTGTTTTTTGGATTTAAAGAAAATTGAATTTAAATTTTAAATGAAGAAACATACAAATTTGATTGAATACTGTTTGCTGTATGACTGAAGAAAAAGCAAAATAACGAATTGATTTATGTATTTGTTTTATTTATTGGGATTGTTTCCCAACTTATCGTTTATCTTGACCATCAATCAGGGGGAAACACAATATAAAAAATACATAAATTAACAGCAAAAAGAAAACATAACAAATCTAAAAATCCAATATTTAATAAAAAAGTAGAGAAAAATAGATGATTTATTTATTTAAATGAATATATTAATCCATATTGTATTTCTAAAATGTATTCGTTAGTGTGCCAGGTATTTATTTATTAAAAAAAACAGTATTAATTATTAATAATCTAAAAAAAGAATAACAAACCATTGTGTGTGTGTGTGTGTGTGTGTGTGTGTGTGTGTGTGTGTGGGTGTGTGTGTGTGTGTGTGTGTGTGTGTGTGTGTGTTTGTGTTGCGCTTCCGGGTTCTTTTTACCTTCTGATGTAATACTTGCTCACCACGTGACCGCACGTTGACTAGACACACCTGCCCGCAGACCGGAAGTGTGTGTAACGTGAACATGTAGCACGTGGGTTTCTCCCTTTTTATGTATTGTTTTTTTTTTAATGTTTACGCACTTTTACGCACGGCTGAAGCGCCATACATCTACATGTCCACAACCATGCAGGCAGTTTCTTCACTAAGAAATACAATAAATATGTGTGTGTGTGTGTGTGTGTGTGTGTGTGTGTGTGTGTGTGTGTGTGTGTGTGTGTGTGTGTGTGTGTGTGTGTGTGTGTGTTGTCTCCTGGTCAAAACACGGAGACCTTGTTATCCTTCCCCGCCGCTGTTGTTTATTTAATCATCATAAAACCGCTGAATTAAAAATACTCGATTCATTTCGTTAAACTTACTTCCGTTACCGGATAAAGATCCCGTTTATCTGCAAAATATCCCTGTCAAAGTTATCTGTAGTTTCCTTCATTTCACGTTTGGCTTTCAGGGATTGTAATCCAGGGTTTGAAGTGTTGGTTTGTTGGTCGTTTCAATAGAAAGAAGAGTTGGATTTTAGCTGTAATCTCAGTCAGTGAAATACACATTACAGCTCTAAGGCTTCGTTTCATTATAGATATTTATTTATAGGAAGCTTGCATCAAAACGGGGTTTGGTTTCACTAGATATTTATTTATTTTCCTTATTTGGATTACTGGGACTACGAAATGCATTCAGCATATACTCAGAAGTGTATGAGAAGCACCTGTGTATATAAATGTGCCAGACATAAATAGTAAATACAGCATGAACAGTACTATAAAGAATGAATAGTAGTAGAAAGACAGTAACACAGAACAAATATGAAACACTATGGATCAGTATTGGCATTTTTATCATTAATACTAATACATATGAGCACGCTGTAAAAAAATATACAGAGTTGGGACAGTTTTATAAATAAACCCAGCAAATAAAAAGTAATCATATTAGCACAACAAAAAGATAAATGCTATGTTTACATATTTCAAATGTCCTGTTTTAAATCCTGCCCACTTTTATTTAAAAGCTTATTAACTGTGTAAAATACCAGTGGCATTTTGGGCCCTGAGTTCTGCCTGCAGGTTACCCTCTCAGGGTATAAAAACGTAGCCTGACAGTCAAAACCCGGGGCAGAAAAGCAAGTCATAACTTATTTTATTTTACATTAAACTGAAATATCATGGTCCCTAGTTTTTGCTGTATGGTATTGCAATTACAAATATATGAGACACGGTTTGAATAATGGAGCAATTCATTTACTAAGCCTAATTGAATTTTAAATCAATCCCCACTGTCCTGTCCTTCACCACAAGTGGATTGAGCCTCCGAAAAATATTCCATAACAACTATAGGCCTACTGTTTCCTCCTATTTGTTTGGATAGTAAGCAGCTGTTTCATAAAACCATAGAGCCCTTTTAGGAACCAATAATAATAAAGAATAACTTGGTATTCCACTTTAGCAGCACTTTTTCACACACAGCATTTAAATGGATATTTGTGCCATAAACCAGTTTCCACACACAGTGAACTCGGGGCCCCTGAGGGTCCAGGGCCACACTCATGTTTCAGATCTCCAGTGACTCCCTGAGGCTGGATTAGTAAAACAAGTCTCCCTTCATGTTCAGATTTTATTCAGGCTTTGAACTTCCGTGTAGACATTTATATCAATCCGAAGTGTTGTGTAAATACAAACAGCTTAGACCGGTTGTTGTTACTTAGATAAATGATGCTGCTTTTATTCTTTAATTTCTTATTCTTACCTGTGTTTCAATCATATTCCGGTTGCAGCTTTAACAGCTGGGTTTCCATACAGGGATACAAATAGGACGCAAAATACAAAATGCATAAAAACAAGATCTTTATTTGTACTTTTATATTTAGAAACAGCTCCATTTAACTCCCTGCATGCTCCTTTTCTAAGTTATAGTTCCTAATTAACCTCGAAGGGTTAAAACTGTATTGTTTCTAAGCTGGAAGTGTGTGTACGAGAGAGGAGGTGTGTTGAAATGCAGAGTTGGAACACAGCCAAGTTGTCTCCAGGTAATGCAGGTTTGAGATCACTGGACTAAAGCTGCAGATTAAGTTGCATTCTGGGAAGTGTAGGATCAAGTGTCCCTACACTTGAAGTAATCCCTTTCCTCGCAAGCCCCACAACGTGAAGTGTTTCTGTAAATCACTGCTTACTTTAACCCTGTTGTTGTTTGTTGTCCCCCACTGTTAGACTGTTTATCTGTAATAATACCAACACATGCTCAGTGGTGGGGGGGGGGGGGGGTTCAGGTTCTTTAGTAAGTAAAACACCACACCGTGGAATATGAAGTTACGTACAATTGTTTCAGCTTTACCGTTTAGACTGTAAGTAGTTTAATTTACAACAGCACGTCAAAGGTCTTGTTATGCACCATTAATTGGAAGGTCGTTGAAACTGATGGAGTTGTTTTTATATTTGATTTGATTTTGTATTTCATTGTAAAAATAAAAAGCTGCTCTTGGATTCAGGGCACGCTTTTTGTTTTGTTCATACTTATACTGCCTGTAAATGAATTAGTTTGTATTTTAGCACAACAACTAATTAGAAAAAAGTAGATTAAAGGGGAGACAGAAGATAAATATCTAAAACTTCACATTTATACTTTAGTCGTTTCTTTACACTGACACAATAAACAGATTTACATCTTAAGAACTACATTTGCTGAGGCAGCTTTTAGCTTCTATGCGCTCAAACTGTTTTATCCCTTTTATCATTTTAATTTGTTTTGAATTATTATGTGTCACTGCACTTGGAACGTGTATTAAAATGTGTTATACAAATAAACTAACCTTAACCTTAAGAATAGCTGGAAGAATTAATAAGCTGTAGCGTAAAAAAAAACCCCATCTCACAAACAGGTTTATTCAGAAGCAGTGTGTGAAGTTTATGGAACGTATAAATGTAAAAACCTCTAAAAAAAAAGACTTTATTTTCGATTAAATCCGAAGAATCTTCATCAGGTGTGCTGAAACAAATCATGTCTGAATCCTGATTTTGCAGCGTCAAACTACTGCTTTTCCTCATTGTGATCCATTAATGACGCGTTATTGAATCGTAGGGGACTCACTGGGTCTTCAGAACATAGAATTCAGTGTTTGCACGGCCCGAGGACCCATTAAGGCCTTTGGGTCATCCCCACTAAAACCAGTTCAATCAGAGTTAGTGGTCAGTTAAACCCTGCTGCTGCCATGTGAACTTAAGGTGGAAAAAAGCTGATTTGAGGCATAAGAGCAGGATATAAATACCCCAAAATAATTAGGATTAGTGTATAGTGAGACTGTGTGTGTTTAAAGTCTCCATTATTCTCTTCAGCCTCGTCGGACTGGCTGTCGATCAACGCCGATTAAAAATTGGGAATGTAGACCGCTCCGTTTTTCCTTTCTGCTTTAAACAGCTAATCTGGATTTGATTGGTCCAGATGAGGCCTGCGGTTCCTGCAGCAGTTTGACCGCAAGACACACACACACACACACACACACACACACACACACACACACACACACACACACACACACACACACACACACACACACACACACACACACACACACACACACACACATTTCACTTACTTGTTCTAGTATGAAAATCTATGCTTCTCTATTTTATCGCAGAGAGACATTGATTTAACATTAACTTTCATTCATTATGTTTTATTTAACTCGGCAAGTCATGGACCAACATTTCCTCCAACTTTTTGAACTATTTTCCAACTTGAGCATTCTTAAACTCCCATTCAGGAAATCATTATTCTGGGTTTCGTCCCCTGCACGAATGCAGCACAAAAGCCAGATTTTACTGCGTTATCAGAAGTGAAAAATATTGATTGTTTGCAAGATAATAAAAACAACTGATTATCAGGAAACTTTGAGGCAGGGTTTAGGAAAACCTGAGGTAGAATCAATTACAATCCGGAGCAGATTCGTGCTCTTCTTATTGGACTTCTTTTGGTATTTTCATGCAAATATCATGATGCTTTAAATAGACTTTGAGCAGTTTGTTGGTTTTTCCTTTTTGATCATGGTACAATTGTAAGGTGAAGCCATGCTACACCTTACAAATGGACCATGATCAATGCAGAACGCAGAGCATTGGCCTATAAATACAAGTATAGTAACACATGCTATCACAATACACTGAATAAACATATTATTCAAACACACCGAGTTTAACAAAGAGTTTGTAGTAGGCTTTCTAAGAATGAATGAACAGCCAGAAAGTGGGACTTACCAAGAAAAGTGAAAGTGTGTGTGTTTGTGTGTGTGTGTGTGTGTGTGTGTGTGTGTGTGTGGTGGTAGGTATTGGGAGGGGTAGCTGGTGCTGGTGGTGGTTCATGTGAACGAGCAAGAAAACACTCGACGGATCGTGAATAATCGTTTTAATGAGTGTGCAAAAGCAGGCAGCTCGGCGAGGGCCTGTCGGGTTAAACAAACTCACCAAATCCGATTGTCAAAGTGCAAAGTGGTGTCGGTTCAATTTGCCCCCCCGTCCTTACTTCTTCCTCCTTCCCTTGGTTCCTTGTCTTCGAGCCGACCCCCCTCACCCCACTCCCTCGCATGGCTCAGTCCTGCCAATTACAAGACATAATAATATTTTCTCAAACCTGGTGTGATCTTTGGTTCTGTTGTTTTAAAAAGCCCGCTGATCCCCGTGCTCCGCTGCTCGCTGTCAATGGAGCATCAGCAGCACCGGATCAGTAGCCTCCTCTGCATCACAGCAGCTTTTCATCTGTCCACAGATATCCCAGACCGTTTCATCTCTTATGTTTCATGGCTTTACATTGTTAAATAACCTATAGGCTACCAATAAACAGTTATTAGCATAGCTAGCTCACATTGGAACTGCTAATCTGAGCTATTAGCTAGCATTAAACCAGTGAGTTTGAGTTGCCAATGAAGCTATAGTCAACAAATTAGAAATGTACTCAAGGAAAAACACACTTTTTAGCCACTGACTTATTCAGTTAGCTTCATTAAACAGTTAGCTGCTAACGTCACGTAGCAATGTAATCCAACTTTTTGAAAGATTTTAGGAAAAAACGACTATTTTATCTACCAATCTTTGGCTAAAGTGAGTCATTAGTTAGCTGCTATAGCTATACAATCAAATACATCAATAATTAAGCAGAAACTAATTCTTTAAGATGCTTAGCTGAGCTGTTAGCTACCATTAACCCAAACTGTTTGAGTTACCTAGAGAGGCTACATTGAACAGATAGCTGCATTTCTTTTAATTCCAACTCATTTAGCTGCTAAAGGAAGCTAACGGCTAACATTTTAACAAGCTACTGGCTTCTAAACCAGAACCCATTTATCCTAATTGAGCCTTTGCTTCCTGTTGTGAGTATGTCATTTAAGAAAATCAGAACTGACTCAATGATAACAAAATGTTGGTCAGATTTGAGTAAACTATTGGATGAAAATATCAATAGGCTCTCTGTCTGTATAGATGTGTCAATCATCCTTAAGATCGTTTCTAAAACTCAAGTGTTTGTTTCCTTGATGAAAAGAAAACCATTTTTTTTGTGTTCTGATTCGATACAGGGCGCTGACGCTCACATAATCCGACCACAGAATCAACGAGAGATTAGCATCAAGAGAGTTTTCCAACAGGAAAGTCAGACGGGATCAGCTGTAAACCAGCCGGTCGATGTGACACAGAAACCTACAGCAAATATAATGAGGTGTAATATAAATCTGTCAGCGCACACCAGCAGCCTCTGCTCTGTGTGTGTGTGTGTGTGTGTGTGTGTAGCTGTGTTGTCATTGTGTTTGCTCACTGTATGGCTAAACAAGGCCTGGTGTGTTGTAGTGTGTATTTTTAGCTAAGCAGGGCTCAGTGTAGATCCTGTGACCAATATTTCGGGATATACACTGCAGTGCATTTAACACACACACACACACACACACACACACACACACACACACACACACACACACACACACACACACACACACACACACACACACACACACACACACACACACACACACTGCATTTGTTAAAAACATTATTATATTTTAAATTTGTATTGAACTTATATTACAGATAATTAAAATCATATATTTGTTTACTCTTGAGAAGTGAACAATGTCCCACATTAGTTTATTTTTAGTTAATTAAAAATGTTTTAACTGAACAATTTAGTTTTCCTGTTTTCGTTGAGCTTTTTGGTCTGAAATATCATAATCAAAACTGTTGAATTATCTTGGCAAATGTGTCCCTTAAAAAGAGCATTTCCCTGTAAAAAAAAGCCCCATTGTTATGTTTTAAAAATGCTGCTGTTTTTCCCCTGAGACAGAGAGCATAAGCCTGGAAACAGCAGGTAAGAAAAGTCAAACTCCGTCAGCAGCTCGGTGACGCTGGAGGAAAAAGAAACACTTCATTAAAGGGTCATTTCGCTTTATTTCTGTCCGTCCTGTTGCTCTGCTCCCCTGGTGTTGGCAGCAAAGAAAAGAAAAGACTCTAAATCTGCCGCCACTTTTCTTCCTATGAGAATGTAATGGAGAGTAATTATAACGGTGTGAAAGCATTATGAAGGTTGCTTTTTAAATCACTTTTACAGATATTTATACATGTTGGGCCTTTAATCCTTTATTACTCTGAATTTAACAACCTTTATAAAGATTTTAAAGGTTTTTATAAATGTATTAATTCAAATAAACAGTATTCATAACAGGTAATTACTATAAAGTAAGACAAGACATCATGTAGTTCTGCTCGTATATTAAAAACGCTCTCAAAGTGGAAGGAAATGGATTCATTCTTTGGGTTAAACATGTTATAAAATTACAAATGTATATGTAACAATATTTTGGCCATCTCATGATTTATTTTTGTGTTTTTAAGGTGTTTCATAACTTAATAAATACATTTTCTTTAGTTTATGGTTAAATCATATGCAGCAGTGTTATTTTAACAATTATAATAAATGAATTTTTTTACAAAAATAATATTTATTTCATACATTGTTTTAATTCATGTCGGGCCACAACTTAGAATTTTCCCAGATATACATTAATTTATCTGCATGGTATTCTTTAAAACCCCAAACAAACCCCATGTGTTAATGATTTATGGTCATAAGATCACCAATATAACAAACATGTTGTAAATGAACGAAGATGCTTTTAATCCATTTGTCTGACGTTTGGTTTTTCATTTGCTTTAAATGATCTTTAAAAAATATAATGTCATTTCATTCAGTACCCAGCTGCAGAGAAATAGCTGGATACGTTCAGTTCATTGCTTTTGTTTCTTATGAAGCACATATCTACCGTTTGTCCTCTGAAAGTTGAATCATTTTGCTGATAAACCGGTCGTGTTTTGGTGACAGTTGCTGCATCTGAACTTCCTCATTCACAACTGAAATCCTGTCTTATCTGACGAGCAGCAGCGTTTTCTCTGCCAGCCTTTGTCTGCAGACTATTTTCCCTTTTTCCTGCCTCTCTGTGGGGAAGGAAAGGGAGGGAGGGAGAAAAAGGGAGGTTGGATGATGGAGATGGAGATGGAGATGGAGGAGGGTGATGGGTGGTGGTTTGTTGCCCTCAATATGTTGTGATGGAAGACTCGGTTCTCCAGAAGGAGCGTCCGCCTGGCCAGACAGGAACCATCATTGATCTGTTTGGCATCAGGCGTCTCCACACACTGCTGATCAGGCTGCAGAGAGCTCTGTTCACACACACACACACACACACACACACACACACACACACACACACACACACACACACACACACACACACACACACACACACACACACACACACACACACACACACACACACACACACACACACACACACACACACACACACACACACACACACACACACACACACACACACACAGCTTGTGATGCACAGTGAACGCATGTGATGTTATGCAGAGAGGAGTCCTGATATATGAAAACAGACATGATTGATAGGAAACAGAAATTGGAATCAGCATTTTTGCCAAGTACAAACGGGTAGTTTCCTCACGTGTACAGTCGTGCATACATAGGAGGAGTTCATTTGCTAAACAAAGGAACAAATGAAATACCATTAAATAAAACAACATCTATTATACAGTTAAACAAAACACATACAGAACAGCACTTTATCCAGTCTTTTCGACCCCTTAAAGCGCTTCACATTCACCCCATTCATTTGCTCTACCATCCACACAACATTGGCCATGCCATCGGGATTAAGTATCTTGCCCAAGGACACGTCGACATGTTGACTGCCCCAGGCTGGGATCGAACCCACAACCTTCTGGTCGAAAGACGACAGCACTACCTCGCAGCCATGGTCGCCCCATGGTAGTGTTTTCTTTCAAAACTCAAAACTAAAATCTAGCTTTTCTTTGAAATGTATTTGATTTATTACTAAAAGCACATAGTGTCCAGGTGTGATTACCTGCTGAGTCTGAAATGTGATGTCATTTACAAACTAAAAAGCATAAACCTGGAGGAAACTAAAGCTTTTTCTAAGAATACGTATTCCAGAACAAGTGTCTGGCTGTTATAGTTGCTCTTTTGTAAACATAAAGATGTATGTTGTGTTGTCTCAGTGCGATCAGACCTGCAGGGATGATGGTTGTTGTGTCTGAGTTTAATGTTGCTGCAAAGAGCCCGGAGGCTTCAATTTGATCTGTTTTGTTACGAAACTAAATCAGTGTGTTTAAATGGTTTCGGCTCAATTGAAGTACTTCTTCTGTTCTTTCACTGTGGTCATTTAAATAGATTTTGGACAGATATGCAAAACTTTATAGAGAGTAGATTTGGCATTACTGTTTACGGATTAAAGGCCCCTATTATGCTTTTGGGGGTTTTTGTGCATGCAAATGGTCTGCAGAGGCTAAAATCCCAAAGAACATGGTGACATCACTACAGTATACTTGTGCTTCTATTGGCTAGCGCTCAAACACATTATACGTGATAGGCTAAGCGGTTGAGCAATCCCAACAGAGTCGACCAGCTAACCAATCGGAGCAGCTGTGGTTTCAGACAGAGGGTGAAAAGAGGTGTCGCAGTACAGGCAGTATGAGAAAAATAATGAGCTTTTTGAACATTAAAGCATGGAGACATATCCCAGGAGAGACTCTGAATCCTGGCTCCTCTTGCAGGAAGCCAGGATTTACCAACCATTAAGTCATCAAAAGCTTTTGTTTTGAAAATATTCCTGTAGGCCTTTTTTCCCTAATTGCTTGTCAAAATCGACTTCTGTGTAGAGAAAGGAGAGCCGCATATCATTAATTCATACCCGCTCTATTCAGACTGGATTTATATTTCACAACGTGCGGATAAAACACAGCAACATGTTCAATGAATGATTTAAAGGAAGAAAAAAATCAGGGGTTTCAAAATCACACTAGACTATTATTTTAATACTCAAGTCTACAGGTGCTTGTAGTTCCGTCATCACACACTAAACTGAACTAAATATGAAAAGACTTCGGTAAAACATAAGCCCTAAAAGTTGTCTTTCAGCTTATCCCCACTTTGTCTTAGTTGACTCTTCCAATTTGTTATAATAATGATGCTAACAGGTACACGTTTTGTGATTGGTCAACCGCTTTCAGATGTCCCGCCCCTTAGCCTATCATGTTGGAGGGCTAGCCGATAGAAGCGCGAGTGTTCCAAAGCGACGTCACTTTGTTCCGGAAGTAAACAAAGGAGTCAAATGGAGGCGTTTTAGGCAGGAGAGAAACTAACTCTGGTGGGATTTTAGTCTTTGCAGACCATTTACATGCACTAAAAACACACTACAGGAAAAGGAAACCCCCCAAAACATAATAGGGCCTCTTTAATAAAACAGTTAGACGACACAGATCATACAAAGCAGCACAGAAGGAGCGAGGAGTCTGCCAGTCTGTCTGTTTTGTGTCCTCAATAGTTAGGACATTTAAGAGGGCCTTTGTGAATCCTGGTCCTGACCACCCTTTAAAGTGTCTTCTTCTTCCTCTGAGGTAATGAAGTAGCAACCAGTAGTAAATAGAAGGAAGTATACACCGAACGGTGTTGGGAATGTGGTCGTGTTTACCGTCTTAGCACATTTTAAAGAGTGTCATGTGAAGAAGCAGCAGCAGGTCTGTGCCGCAGTCAACAGGAGCTGAAAGAGGAGGCTCACCGTATCGCTGTCACTCTGCCCGGAGCGGCGCTCTTCATCCGGCCGGCGCTCCGACACACTGGGACCAGTGCCAGCGCTGCAGGACATACTGGTGTTAGCAACTGGAAAATGTCCTGACATGTAAGCACTGCAGCGGAGACACAAGATGACAGCCTGTCAGAGGGTGAGTTTCTTTTTATGACTAAAGACCAGAGACGGTTTGATCCCAAGTCACCGAGTTTATATAATAATTCACTAGAAATAAAATCCAATTAAAGTCCAATCAGAATCACGTTAATTGGCCAAGCGTGTGAACAAATACACTTATGGTAGTAAAAGTTGCTATAAAGACACTACAGTTATTACCTTTATTGGAGTGTAGATACATTATGTGATTGGTTTTCAGATTTCTCGATCAGCAGGGAGGAGGCTGCAGCATGCCTCAACAGAAATGTAATTTGTTAAACACTTCAGCAAACGTGTCACGTAACACACACACACACACACACACACACACACACACACACACACACACACACACACACACACACACACACACACACACACACACACACACACACACACACACACACACACACACACACACACACACACACACACACACACCAACAAAATGAAGGGACTAATTATCCAAACCTGCTCTACTTCTTACTTAGTGTTCAAATTTACTCCCCCTGACGCCCTCTCTCTTCCCATTTCCACCTCACCTTCCTCACCTTCCTCACCCTCCTCACCCCCCCTGTCTCTCTTTGTGTGGTGCACTGGATTACTTTCAGTGTCGGAGCAGAAACCAGGCGTCATGTCAGGGATTAACTCCAGAACAAACACCCTTTAGGGAACAAGAGAGAGGAACAAGAAGAGGAAAAGGTGTGGTGTTTCATATTCTGTGGTCTTCCAGTATAGTACTGAACATTTAACTCCTTATGTTGAAGTATCTATACATCAACATCCCTTTAAAATGTTACTTATTGGGTTTATAAGCAGGATTTAAAGGATAAGTCTGCTGTTTTCTGTAAATGTTTCCCTACCAACAAGCTCCATTATTTAAAGTGTTGGCTTACAACAGACATGTGAAGTAATCCCACAGAAGCATTTAAAACAGCTGTATTTTAAAGGCATCGGCACCAACAGAGGAGCCTTGTTCAGGTGTTTATTTATCATATGCACAACAATTACTGAGAAGCAATCGGACTCATTTTAGTGTCAGACTCCCTCCAAGATAACTTGTTAAAGTCATGACATTTTGGTGGGAGCTTTTACCCTCACGATCAGCAGATTAGAGCGTGATTTTCCAATCAAAACTAGATAAACGGGTCACCATAGGTTTAATATTTAAGCTCCATGCTAACGTCGGATCGTCTCCAAATTTGGCACAACCAATCATTGTCTCCAGAGGATGAATTTGAACAGTTTCTTTCCAACTGGTGTCATCATCAGGTTAAATTACTGTATTTATTAGTCCAATACTTTGGTTTAAGACCAAATTCCTGCAGACATTCCCATCTGCCTCAGCTGCACTTTGTTAACATGGCCAATGTGAGCATCGAGTCACGCTATGCTTCTGTAGCTGCAGACTTACACATGGCTCTACTTGGCTGTAAAACACTCCTGAGATGAATCTGGTGATCTTCAACACTCTCTGTTTGCACTATTCTCAGGTCTTATCTGTATCTGGATCTCTGCTGCTGTCTGAAGGTCCCAGTTTACCCTCTGGGATCATAACACTTTTATCTGATCTGAATCCTCTGAAGTTGGGGATCATCTGGCGCTATCATCAGGTTATCATTTCTTTATTTCTGAATGAATGACCTTCCCATTTAGCTAATGTTAGCATTGCCAACCATTAGCATGTTAGCATTGCCTTGGTTAAAATCTAGGCATACTACAGCGGCAGCCTTGGCTCATGAGCTTCATCTGATTCCTCTTATCCGTGATAATCTGATATAAAATCACCTTCACATCTCTGTTAATGTGCTAGTGTTTAAATGAGCTGCTGTTAGCATGAAGAACATCTGATGACAGTTCATAAACAGCTTCATGTTTAACCCCTGGGTCACATTATCTTTACATCCAGGTATTTTCCTCCACTTGATCTATTTTTATACTGTTTATGATTGTTTGTACATGTTGTATTATCTTCAACCCTCTCTACTTGCACTATTCTCCGGTCTTATCAGTATCCAGTTCTCTGCTGCTGCTTCCCGATTGTCCCAGTCTCCCCTCAGGGATCATAAAACTTTTATCTAATCTGATCTGAATCCTCTTTTTCTTTTAGACATCTTGTTGTGTTTTCATGACTGTGATGTTCTTCTTCTCTTTTTCTCTGTCTTCCTTCCTGCCTGTCTGTCAGCCGACGGAGAGGCGACAGCAAGTCTCCACGCCGTAAACCGATCCGCCTCGGAGAGAGCGCAAGGCAGAGCGGGAGAGGATTCCTGATATGGATCTACCTCAGAAAACCCAGCCAAACAAAGCCTCACCTGTTTTCACCGCCCTGCCTTGTTCCTCCTCTCCACCACCACCGCTGCACGACCGGACTGAAATCCACTTTGTCAGTTTGTGCATTTTCTCCTCGTGGTTTTGTTTCCATCGGGGATTGTGGAAGCTTTGATACACAGAAATACCTGTTAGGAGTTGTCGATTTTCCACGAATACCTTCCACCCTCCCCTCCTCCACTTCCACGGCTCTCACCGGAACAGAAAATTACCCTCCCTCCCCTCTTACATTTTGGGTGTCCCACATCGGGGCCCCCGGGGCAGATCCCAGACATAAAAGTTAGCATTGAGGAGCCGAGTGTCCGATATCAGTTAATGTGAGATACAACTAATTAGTCCATTATCGGGCCCCTGCTCTCACCGGCTCATAAATTGGAGCCACTCAAAGGTCGTTTATTATTTATCAGAGAGGATGAGGGTAGGGGGGGGAGGAGGGGGAGTGCTGCTGCTCCGGTTTGCTTGTTCAACATATCAAGATTAGTTTCAACTAGCCCTGTTGGATGACTGCAGCTTGCAAACACCACACACACACACATTTCATCACACACACACACTTCCTTGTCTCTGTCCGGCCACACAGATTTCTTCAAGCAGAAAATAACTTCAGTTTGTGTTACAGCAGAAAACTGGAGTTCAAAGTGAGGTCAATGTAAACATGTTATTGATGAATAAATGATGTGTAATAAATGTTGTACAGCAGCTCGAGTGTGTGTGTGTTCTGTACGACTTTTATGATGTTTTAAGGCAGACTATAGTATTCTCTAACATCATTTACTGTGTTGTTTTCTTACATAATTTCCGACATACTATACTTGGATTTTTTCTAAATTATTTTGACAAACTATGACTTTTTTTTGACAGTTTTGAACATACTATACCATAGCTGTTTTTTGAAGTCTTTTTAAAAATGATTTGCTGTGTGGGTTTTTGGAAATACTATACCAGGCGTGTCCAAACTGCGGCCCGTTGTCAATTTTTAATTGGACCTCAGCAAACAAAAAAAATGTAATGCAATATGGCCCACACCTGAAACTTGTGCTTGTCTTATATTGCACCTCTTAAATATATACTGTAGGTACAAATATATTACCCAGAAGTATTGATGTGTTAATAAGCCCAATTTTAAAATCAATCAGTGAATTAAAGTTGAAAACATTTTCTAACAAATAGTTGATAATAACTAATTTGCATTACAAGCTTGAAATCTACCCTTCATATTTCCCCTTATTATCAGCAATCAGAGGCTTCTGTTTTAAAGGCCCCCTATTATGCAAAATGCACTGTTTGCTGTCTTTTATACATAAACATGTGTCCCCGGTGTGTAAGGAGACTCACAAAGTTTCCGAAAATACAACCCTCTCTCTTTTCCTCCTTACCCACATCTCTAAAAACGGGGGTACAAACGAGCTGATCCAGATTTGCTGCCGATATGACGTCATAGCGGAAATGTGAGCTGGCTTTACATTAAACTCCTGGCAACGTACTGCCGACGTGAAACGTCCCAACCTATCGTCCGCAATATACAGTCGCGAGCTGAATCCCCTCCGCAGCACCTCTGTGTCTCTGTGCAGGATGTCTGCAGGAGGGACTTAGAGTTGTTGTTTATATAATACATATAATGTCAGCAGTAAACACTGAGAAGTGATTCAGAAATAATGCTGGATGTGGTTTGGAACACAATATGGCCTTTAATCACGGCAGCGTTTAGCTGAGTATCTTCGTTAGAAACTTCTCTCTTCAAACAGAGAGATCATGACGCTCCAAAGGGGTGTGGCCAGCTTCAGCTCCAAATGGGCGTGGTCAACTCCAGCTCCAAAGGGGCGTGGCCAGCTTCAGCTCCAAATGGGCGTGGTCAGCTCCAGCTCCAAAGGGGCGTGGCCAGCTTCAGCTCAGATTTAAAGCGACAGTCACAGAATCAGCACTTCAGGAACAGGGCTGAAATAGAGGGGGATGAGGCATGCTACAATGGCTGATCTGTTTGGTACTTTGAGCAAAACACTTCACAGACATGTTTTGTATAGATATTGCCCTACAATATATTGTTGAAATATAGCATGATAGGAGACCTTTAAGGGATGAGCCGCAAACAGAGTAAATTAAACTCTATGGAGAGGCTGTTTTTTTCTTAAATATCCAAGTATAAAGCATCATTTACCTCCTTTGGATTGATTTTGCTAACTTATAACTTAACCTATGAGGCGATATACCTCAGCTCTAGTGAGGGGCCCGCCCTTCGTATGTATTTCTGTATGTGGCCCTCAGTGGAAAAGGTTTGGACACCCCGGTACCACACTACCTGTACGGTATTTCTCATTTAGTTTGACATACTACAACTCTTTTTTTCAACATGACAAACTATGACCCTTTTTCCGACATATTTGACGGACTACACTTCAATCAGGAAGGACTCATTTTTATTTTGAAGAACATTTATTGACACATGATAGAAATGTTGAAAAGGGGGTAAGGGGGAAATGCAGGCCCGGGGTCTAGACACTTGTAGTGATGCTGAAGATCTGGATTTGGATCATTACGACTTTCCCCTCATTTTTAAATATTATACTTGACTTTTTTTCTGTCTTCTCGCCCCGCTAGGCTATACTCTGACTTTTACTCGACAGCCTTTCCTACTATATTGCACTACAGTCTATACCCTGATACCTGAGGGGGTTTCAGTTGTATGTCTTTCCTCTGTTATTGTATTCATGTTGTGATGCGGCAGCTTCATGTAAAGTGTGATTTAGACGAGATGTTGGGAGCCGTCTCATTCTTTTATCTCCTCGGTGACTCAGCAGCCCGGGCAGCAGCGTGTCTGTCCGGAGCCAATTATTCCAGGTTTTCATGTTCAGTCGCAGGCAACAGGTCTGTATTTGATTCGGAGCAGGTATCACACCACCGGGATCGTGTTACACAGCTGTGAGATTTATTGCTCAGCGAGGGAACGTGTCCTCCTGCCTTCCTACAGATGTTGTCTCCAGCTTTTCATCTGGGTGAGAAGCAGGGAGAGGAGGGGAGGATAGAGGAGAGGAGAGGGGAAGAAATATCTATCAAATCCTTCCAGAGATGAAGCCATTCCTTCGAAGAAAAACTTTTGGGTTGCTTGACAGAAAAGAAACTGAGGACTAAATATTATGTTCTTGAAATAAAAGACATTGTCCGTTACGAACTCTTTAATCTATAAAGGCTAAAGAGAGCCAGCAGGTACATTGCTTACTATTCAAAAATATATATACATTTCACTTAATTCATTTCCTTCAAATAATGAATACTATATTTGTCGTTAATGTATATTATTCATATTTGTTTGAAATGTCATTAAATCATTTTAAGCAGGGCTTTAGTAAAAAAAGTAAATAAATACATAATTAAATAATAAATAAATAAATAAATAAATAAAGACAATCCAATTTATATGTTTGTTTTATTTTGTTAGTTTTCTTAAAAAATATTTAGTTAAATTAAAAAGCTATTTATTATTTAGGAAATTAATATTTTTATTGCATATATGAATTGCATTATTACCTTGAATAATAAAAAAAAACTTAATTTACAATTGATTAAATAAATGTATTAATTCGGTTTTTTATCCATTTTTTTGACCATATATTTATTAAACTTTCTAAAATCCAAAAACACATTTTCTTCAGTGATGGTACCTTGACGAACTGGGAAGAAAAATAGCTATTAAAAAGGTAAAACCCTTTGGCTACCTGTATGTGTTAGAGAGGGATATTACAGGACAGTTGTATGCAGTGACCAGCGACACATTTCATCCAGTTTAACATGTTTTCTGTGTTCGTGCAGCAGGATGAGCTCAAAGTGAGAAGCTGTCAGGACGAAGATGTCCAGCTGCTGCTGCTGGTTTCATTAAATCTATCACCTCTCTGCAGAAAGCCACATTAACATGAATCATTATTATGATGTGATGGCATTTTCACATCTTTGTGTTCTTATAAAACCATAAACCCGGTCTTACAAAGCTCCTTTGTCTCTGATCAGAGTCATTGACACCGCAACAGGACATCCAAACGTTTGAATGGCAGACAGAGAGAGAACATTTACGACTAAATGAAACTAGTGATAACATTTTCCTTTTGTTAGCTCCAAGAATCAGGGCTAAAGTAAGAAAATGTGTTTTTTTCTTATCTTTACGTTTTAATTAGTGACATTTTTAATATTGCACCCCTTCCCCACTTTTATAGTGATGTAATAATGGCATGCCTTCCAATATAAGCGAAGACTCATCCTATTTCAAATGTCATCAGAGTGTTGCAGTGATGATGTAGACTTCATGTCACCACCGCTAAGCTAAAGGCGGCTAATATTGGGCTATAAAGGAACTATAGCACGGTCACATGACTTCACGTCTCCACCGCTAAGCTAAAGGAGGCTAATGTTGGGCTATAAAGGAACTACAGTACGGTCACATGACTTCACACCATCACCGCTAAGCTAAAGGCGGCTAATGTTGGGCTATAAAGGAACTACAGCACGGTCACATGACTTGACGTTTCCACCGCTAAGCTAAAGGCGGCTAATGTTGGGCTATAAAGGAACTACAGCATGGTCACATGACTTCACGTCTCCACCGCTAAGCTAAAGGCGGCTAATGTTGGGCTATAAAGGAACTACAGCACTGTCACATGACTTCACGTCTCCACCGCTAAGCTAAAGGCGGCTAATGTTGGGCTATAAAGGAACTACAGCACTGTCACATGACTTCACGTCACCACCGCTAAGCTAAAGGAGGCTAATGTTGGGCTATAAAGGAACTACAGCACGGTCACATGACTTCACACCATCACCGCTAAGCTAAAGGCGGCTAATGTTGGGCTATAAAGGAACTACAGCACGGTCACATGACTTCACGTCTCCACCGCTAAGCTAAAGGAGGCTAATGTTGGGCCATAAAGGAACTACAGCACGGTTACATGACTTCACACCATCACCGCTAAGTCTTTATGACACAAAGAAGCTTCAGATATTCACGAGTTGTAGAACATCTAGGGTAAACAACAAACCTTATTTCAGGCTTTGAACAACAACAACAAACACATTCAAACACCCCCTAAAATGTCCTTTCGCTCCCTAGTTGTCTGGATCTTTTTGCCAGCATTGTGACTAGTGGATAAAAGAAAATTGTACGACACATATAAAAGATTCAAACAGCAGGAATCAGCATGAACCAACACATCTCTCCTTCACCTCTGTTTCCTCAGTTAAATGCAGACAAAAAAGAGCTTAAAGTTATTTTAGTTGATGATGATATACGGTGTTTCTCTTTACAATTAAGTGATGTGATGCTGGTGGGATTTGTTTCCCAGTAACTCTCTCTCTCTCTCTCTCTCTCTCTCTCTCTCTCTCTCAGAGGAGGTCTACCTCTCTCCGTGTGTTTTAACAATATGTTTTACTTCCAACCACAGGAGAATGTTTACCCACAAACCCCTGCTTCCCTACAACAATCCCACTACAAGAGAGACTTCAGCTTGATTTGTCATTGTCTTTTCCGCCTCCTTCATCTGACACACACGCACACACACACACACACACACACACACACACACACACACACACACACACACACACACACACACACACACACACACACACACACACACACACACACACACACACACACACACACACACACACACACACACACACACACACACACACGCACTCTTCAGCAAGTTGCCTCACCCATGCTGTGTATTTACCTCAGTAATCAGAGTCCATGCAAGTGTTGTGTCTTTATGTTCCCGAGGTGCTATGTCATTTACATTTATGAAAAACACACACACACACACACACACACACACACACACACACACACACACACACACACACACACACACACACACACACACACACACACACACACACACACACACACACACACACACTCAGCAGGAGTCTCTGTGAAGAGATGACGGGAGGAAAACACTCGTTTGCTGTCAGAAACAACATTTCTTTTTTTTAGCGTTTGATATTCTTGGATCAGAGGTTCCTTTCCCACACCGTTTACAGTCACTTCAGGAGCTTATTATTCTGGTTCAATAATGGGGATTTTTTTAATAAACTTTTTACTTGCATGACTTTCTTAAAATTAACCTTGTAGGAGGGATTGTTGAAAATGTATCTTTGGAACCAAAATGTTTAAGTTATATTGAAAAAAGACAGATTTCTGATAAAGACAATAAAAAAACTTGTGATTTTGTGTCTCACTGTTGGCTTTATTAAAGAGGACATATTCTGTACATTTTCAGGTCCATATTTATCGTCTCTCCTGGGACATGTCTCCATGCTTTAATGTTCAAAACGCTCTTTATGTTTCTCATATTGCCTGTGCTGCAGCTCCTCTTTTCACCCTCTGTCTGAAACCAGAGCCCAGTCTGCTCTGATTGGTAAGCTGGCCGGCTCTGTTATGATTGGTCAACTGCTTAGAGATGTCCCGCCCCTTAGCGTACAATATGTTGGAGTCCATAGAAGCACGAGTGTAACGTATTGATCTCGCCAGGTACCAGAAATTTGTGATTTTTGCTTTTGCAGACCATTTACATGCACTAAAACCTCAATCACATACAACAGGAAAGTGAAAAAGCCTAAATATCTGCAGCCTTGAGTTAATGAAATTGATGTAAGGAATAATGTATGATTTTAAAAAATGGTCGACATGAATGTGATTAGGGGGAGGGGGGGGCAGAGAGAAATTCGATCTGGAGGGACAACAAGGATTTTAGTGTTTGCAGACCATTGACATGCACACACACACAGGAGTATTAACTCAGTTACATTCCACCACAATATGAGACTGAAATGACTCTGGAATTAAGTGGAACTGTCTATGTCTGTCAGGTTGTGCTGATATCTCTCTCCGGACCTGAGTGTCAATCCGATCGGCGCTGGCAGGATAAAAACCTGTTACAGGCCTCATGTATCAGTGCAATCCTGTGTGTGTACGGCTGTCTGTCATTGTCACAGTGTGAGAAAGCGTCCTCCTGTTTGTGCCTAGGTGTCATTACAACAAGACAACAGCACGTTAATAAAGAGAATGACTGCGGAGTGTGTGCTTTTGTTTTCCATGCTAATCAGCCAGCTGATGCTGCTGCTCTGTGCTTTGTTCCGCTGAAACAAACAGAGCAGCATCACTGTCAGCATCAAGCTCAACGCTGACATCTTTCCTCAAATCAATATTATTGTATTATTGTTTTCAGACGCCTTTGTTTACGCAGGAAAGGTTGGGCTGAGGCTGGGAGCTGCCCAGTTAAACCATCCTGATGCTGAAGCCACTCCACCGGATCAAAACGTCAACAAAACAAAGTTTCTCTTGTCAAGAAGAAGACAAGAATAAAAACCTTGGGATTGCGCAACAAATGCAAATGCATCGTCACAAAGCTCAAAACACGGCAGAATTTCTGAGCTAATTATTTTATTTGCATCAAATTACTGGTCATAGTACGAGGACTTTATTCTCTTAATACTATGACTTTCAACTTCAAATAATACTCAAGTCGAGCTCTGCATGCAGAACATAGAGGGAAGTATTTCAGTGTGGCATTAGTACAGTACAGTCTGATCCTTCTTTATTCTGGTCGTTCTACTGCATTCAAAAGGAGAGAGAGAGAGTGTGTGTGTGTGTGTGTGTGTGTGTGTGTGTGTGTGTGTGTGTGTGTGTGTGTGTGTGTGTGTGTGTGTGTGTTAGTCTCAGCTCTGGGCTTTCTGTTTTCCCAACAGCCTCTCTGAGTTTACAGACACAAAGACTTCTGCATCAAATCCCCTCAGCTCACAGTGTCTCAGGGGTTTCTGTTCTTCATATTAAACATCAAATCACTGTTTCTTTGTGTGCTAACTTTGTGTGTGTGTGTGTGTGTGTGTGTGTGTGTGTGTGTGTGTGTGTGTGTGTGTGTGTGTGTGTGTGTGTGTGTGTGTGTGTGTGAAGGCGATCAGGGGAATTCAGCAACTCTCCAACAGTCTGTCACTGTTTATCTCTTTGTCTCTTTGTTTACATCCTCCTTCCTGTTTCCTTTTCCTCCCAAATATTACCTCTTGATCCAGCCTTTTGTCTAGTAATATTTTAAAGGATTAGTCTCTTGACAATCATGCATATATATATATATATATATATATTCCCCCATAACATCCCATGAAAACTCTGAAACCAACAAAGAAAACATTGTTAATAAGGGATTTTTTGTGGATACAGGTAATGTAAAAATACCTCTCCTGGGTATTCCTTTTAACAGTTGAACATGTTTAATATTTAAGAATATTGGGCTAAACTATGGCTTGAACATTAGAAAACATTGAGCCAAACCAGGACTTAAACACAAAAGAATATTGGAACAAACCAAGGACAAATCATTAGCATATATTGGACCTAACAAAGGCTGAAACATCACAGGATATTGGACCAAGCCAGGACTCAAACGCCTTAAAATGTTGGACCAAACCACGGCTTATAAAAAGAGAACATGGGATCAAACCAAGGCCAAATCATTCAAAGATAATGGACCAAACCAGCGCTTAAACACCAGAGAACATGGGACCAAACCACGGCCAAATCAACAAAAGAATATTGGAGTCAACGGACACTACCACACATAGTATTGCTAACATCCCCGAGATTCATTAAGTTAATCCTTATCCTAAAATAACAGAAGTCTTTTCAGTTGCTATGTAAAAATGGAAACATATAGTTAAAAAATACGGCAAATTAAGCAATCACAGACATCTTACCAGTATGTCAGCAAACTGTGTTGTGTTGCACGTAAATAACAATCTGATCAAACTCCTATTTCCTATTGAGTGTATTATACTAACTCAAAGGTGGAACTGGTTTAGCTTTAGCTGTTAGAACGACATCGCGTGTGTTGCTTTCAATTGCATCTCTGCCAGCATCATGTCAGCTTTAATGACATGGTGTGTTTATTGTCTAATGTGACAACTACATCATGTACTCTAAATATTGTGCTGTAATTGAAGCCTGGTTGGTAAGAAAGTAAATGTATATCCAAGGTTGGGAATTCTTGAAGTTCCTAATCAACCACATTTTCCAGTAAACGCAGATGGCAGTCAGTTACTCACATGTCTAGTATTTAATTACTCTGCTGTGATGGGTTGTGTTACGATGTTTGACGTGAGAATTTGTTGTTGAATGAAAGGTGACAACTTATTTCCTCTTCAGAAATCAAACATAACAAGATAGGTTACTCATGGAAGAAACAAATAGGTGACCTGAACCAAATGTTGCCTTCCTTATCTTACGATGGTGAAACAATAATAAAACCCCAAAGAATATTGGTCTAAAATATGGATTCAACATTGGAGAACATTGTATTAACCTAAAAAACAGAGATACAGTGAATGCTGGACCAAAACTAAAACATTAACCAGAGAATATTGGACAAAACCAAGGTTAAAACACCTACAACTTCTGGACAAAACCAGAGCTAAAACACTAATGAATATTGGGCTGAAATATGGCTTAATCATTAGAAAACATTGGGCCAAACCAGGACTAAAACACCTGAGAATATTGGACTAAAGCAAGGACAAATTATAAGCATATTGAACCAAACCAGGGCCAAAATACATTAAACCTTTGGACAAAACCAGGGTTTGAACACCAGAGAATATTAGACAAAACCAGGGCCAAATTATTAAAAGATAATGGGCCACACAAAGGCTACAACACTTAAAAACATTGGACCAAAACTAGGCTAAAACATGAGATAAATGAATGCTAGCTAGCATTAGCACAGCTCCACTCTATTGTTGATTAAAACAAGGCTTAGTATTTTCTCTTGGATTCACGAGAGGTTTGCATCATTACTGTGTCTGAAACTGAGTCATTCTTCAGCTCAAAGACACTAAACTAGCTCTCCACTTGTTCACAGTCTTTGTGCTAAATAGGCTTAACACATCGTTGATCTTTTTCTTTACTGAATGCACAAATCTAAAATATCCACAGTAAACAACGACAACTCACACACTGTCCTTTCATTTTCTGCCACATTCATCAATCACAAATCCAAAAACACGAGCTACAAACCAAACAACAACTGTGTCCTCGCAGCAGCAGCAGCAGCAGCAGTGTGTGTGTGTGTGTGTGTGTGTGTGTGTGTGTGTGTGTCTGTGTCTGTGTGTGTGTGTGTGTGGAGGGTTTTAATCTGTGATATCTGTACGTGAAGTGAATCATTGTGTACATGTGAAGCGAAAGTGTATATGCATCTGTGCCTTTGTGTGGCGAGCGCGTGTGTGTGTGTGTTGCGAGTGTGTGTGTGTGTGTGTGTGTGTGTGTGTGTGTGTGTGTGTGTGTTAATCACTGTCAGACTACCATCAGGCCAGGTGGTGTTGTCTTTAAATCCGAGTCCCAGCTGTACCTGCTCCACCTAATAACTCTGTGTATGTGTGCGTGTGTGTGTGTGTGTGTGTGTGTTTGTGTGTGTGTGTGTGTGTGTGTGTGTGTGTGTGTGTGTGTGTGTGTGTGTGTGTTCGTGTGTGTGTTCGTGAGCGTCTTGGGATGTGGTTGATGATCCAATTCACCGGAGGCGGAGGCGGCAGCGTTTCCCACTCCCCCCAAATCACACTTCCACACCCTCAATACCCTCAACGCTGTATTAAATCTTGCCACTGTTGTTTGTGTGTGTGTGTGTGTGTGTGTGTGTGTGTGTGTGTGTGTGTGTGTGTGTGTGTGTGTGTGTGTGTGTGTGTGTGTGTGTGTATGTGAATTTCACAGTCTGCCATTTCCCCGCGAGATCCTCTTTTCTTGTTCTTTCTCTTGTCACACACACACACACACACACACACACACACACACACACACACACACACACACAGCATACACACTTTTGCTGTGTGTGTGTGTGTGTGTGTGTGTGTGTGTGTGTGTGTGTGTGTGTGTGTGTGTGTGTGGGTGTTTAGACAACATGCTAATGTTACGACTAGCTAGATATAGTAAGACAGGAAGAGAGATTTTCACACAAAGACCCAGACAAGACAGTGCTGATGTAGTGGAAGAAAGTATATGTGTATGTGTGTGTGTGTGTGTGTGTGTGTGTGTGTGTGTGTGTGTGTGTGTGTGTGTGTGTGTGTGTGTGTGTGTGTGTGTGTGTGTGTGTGTGTGTGTGTGTGTGTGTGTGTGTGTGTGTTGGAGACTGTTGAGTGGCGACTGCTGTGAGGCAGGAGGAGTGATAAAGATAAAAACTAACACTGCAGTCCTTAAAAGCTTCATATCAGTATGTAGTATCTCTCCTGGGACATGTCTCCATGCTTTAATGTTCAGAAAGCTCTTTATTTTCCTCATACTGCCTGTGCTGCAGCACCTCTTTTCACCCCCTGTCTGAAACCAGCTCTGATTGGATAGCTGGCCGGCTCTGTTGTGATTGGTCAACCGCATAGAGTTGGAATATCTCGTTTAATGTGTTGGAGCGCTAGACCTTTGCAGACCATTTAAAGACCATTTACACGAGACAGATACAGAGACACCAATGAACTTGTGAGTGTCTCTCTCTCTCTTTCCTCCATTATTGCAGTCCTTGGTTTCCATGGTAACCGTCTCCAGGCTGACAACAGACAGCTGATGCAGGACGACACATACACAATCCCACACGCACAAATAAACAAAACTAAATATTCAATAACATGGACACACACAAATGAATGCAGAAAACACAATACGAACAGATTTACTCACTCACAACCCACACACACACACAGACACACACACACACACACACACTCTCGACATGATTATTACTGAGCGTGTGTTTCTTTCTTTTTCTATGTGTGTGTGTGTGTCTGTGTGTGTGTGTGTGTGTGTGTGTATTTGACGTCCTACACCAGCAGACAGGGAGAAGCTGTTGCTGTCATTTCAACTAAACAAAGAAAAGGCTGGCGGCTCTGACACACACACACACACACACACACACACACACACACACACACACACACACACACACACACACACACACACACACACACACACACACACACACACACACACACACACACACACACACACACACACACACACACACACACACACACACACACACACCTTGGCGGAGAGGAAACCAGCTGGTACATGTACTCGGAGCAGAGTGTGTTTTGTATCATAGTGTGTATTTGTGTGTGTGTGTGTATTTTTGACTCAGGTGTTTTTGTAGGTAAGAACCGAGGCTGTGCACCAGATGCAGGATGGGAGACAGTATCCATGGTTACGGCTGTGGTGATGATGACAATGATGCAGTACAGATACACGGCAGTCCGGGTACTTTTACTCACACACATTACAGGTAATGCATCAAATCAAAGTCGTTTTCTTTTGTTTCTATGTTTAGGGTTGAGTCTAACATTAATAAAACACACTTGGTTTATAGTGACAAACTCTTGCACTGTGCTGCTGTGGAGTCAAAGTGTAAATTAAATTCTCCACGTAACCTCAGATGAAAATCTCTCAGTGGGCGTTCGAGCTGATAGCTTCACCTGCTCAGGGACACTTTGACCTTTCAGCTCATCATTCATCAGGTTAACTTTCTGAGCAAACCACACACAATTCAGTCTGAAAAGCGGGGAATAAACAGCAACAAAAAACAATGTTCACCCTGTTCCAACCTCCAAGAAATTACACCTTGTGTTTGCCAAGATTTGCTCATCGAAACCCAGTCCTGATGGCAGAAAAACCAAGTCCTATCAAGGCCAAAGAACAATCTGCAGAAGTAAAAAGCTAATGTTGGCCTATAAAGGAAGTACAGCGCGGTCACATGACTTCACGACAACACCGCTAAGCTAAAGGAGTCTAATGTTGGGCTATAAAGGAACTACAGCACGGTCACATGACTTCACGTCAACACCGCTAAGCTAAAGGCGGCTAATGTTGGGCTATAAAGGAACTACAGCGCGGTTACATGACTTCACGACACCACCGCTAAGCTAAAGGCGGGTAATATTTTCGGAGTGATGACGTTTAGTCTCATTTAGACACTTGTTAGAAACTCAAGGACATTTTCACCTGTTAGCTTGACATTCATTCAGCACACAATCCAGTCGGTAAAAGTGACGTCAAACCACAAAAAAACCTGCCAACTCGCTACGGTAAAACACCTTTTGTTTTGAAGCTTTTGCTCATAGAGACAAAGCCAAACAGTGGAAGCAGCGACCCAAACTGTTTGCAAAAAACAAGGACCAATTAAGTCCCAATTCCAATCTCCACAAGTAAAAAGCTAACGTGGTCGACTCGTGACTTCATGTCACCATCGCTAAGCTAAAGGCGGCTAGCTCAAATGCTTACTAATTTCCAGGTTAAAGGACTAATTCTTCTACCACTATTTGTTAAATTCTTGTAGCCAACTTTCTTCTTAATGTTGTTAAAGTTGGCAATACATTACGACGGAGACCTGGCTGGAGACATGTTGACCTTCAGGGACATTTTCACCTTTGAGCTTTTCATTCAGCTCGCGATTCAGTTGGTAAAAATGACGTCAAACTGCAAGAAACACACCATCTTTCTAACCCCTTTTAACCGCTTTTGTTTTCCAAGATTTCCTCATAGAGTCGCAGCCAAACAGTGGAAGCAGCGACACAAACTGTTTGCAAAAAACAAGAACCCATCAAGGCCAAATAGCAGCGCCATCATCATCACCATCACCATCACGATCACTCGCCTCTGTCTGCAACACAACGCCTACTTATGATGCACTTCTGGGGTTTGGATGTCTCTCCGTCTGGCACCCATTTCCCCTCCTGTGTGAAGGCTCTGACACCTGGGAAGATTGAACCTCCCGTTGTAAAGAAGCTCCTTTTGTCACGCTAAATATGTTTCACTATTTGCCGCCGCTATTAGAGAGCAGTTTTTTTTCTTTCTTTCTCCTCAGCATTGTTAGGCCGGGAGTATTCATATCAGCCTCTCTCCCTCTGTCTGTCGGATGCAGCGAGGTGGTGGAGGTGGTGGTGGAGGTTGGTGGCGGCAGAGGGGCAACGCATTAGCGGCGCTTTAGATGCGTTCGCGCTGACAGCAGATATTAGGGGAATTTCTCCCGTGTGCCTTTTGTAAGAGAGCTGTCAGTCTATCAGTTCTGCAGGCTGTTAACTGGGTTTGATGAAATTGGCTTGTGAGTTTTTAGGACAATGGCAACAGCGGCGGGGACTGGAGCGGGCTGTCAGGGTGAGTTAAGTGGGCATATTTTGGAGGATATATATATGTGTGTGTGTGTGTGTTTGTGTGTGTACAGTGACAGATAATAGTTTGTGGAAGTTCTTTGTTAATCTTTTGAGTGTTGATAAAGATTGTTAAATATGAGCTAAAAAACAGACACATTTTAATTTTGTATTTACTTTAATTTCTTAAAGAGGCCCTATTATGCTTTTTGTGGGTTTCCCTTTCATTCAGTGTGTTATCTTGGTTTAAGTGCATGTAAATGGTCTGTTCCCCCTACCTGAAACACCTCCATTGGACTCCTTTATTCACATCCTGAACATAGTGACATCACTCCGTAAAATGTGCTCTTCTATTGGCTAGCACTCCAACACATTGTACGTGATCGGCCATCTTTTTAATCATACATTAGTCCTTACATCAATTTCCTTCCTCAAGGCTGCAGATATTTAGGGGTTTCCCTTTCCTGTAGTGTGTGAGTGACGTTTTAGTGCATATAAATGGTCTGCAAAGGCTAGAATCCCAAAGTTCCAGTAGCTGATGACATCACTTTGTAACACTCGCGCTTGTACAAGCTAGCGCTCCAACACATTGTACTGTGATAGGCTAAAGGGGCGGGACATCTCTAAGCTGTTGACCAATCAAAACAGAGCCGGCCAGCTAACCAATCCGAGCAGACTGGGCTCTGGTTTCAGACAGAGGGTGAACAGAGGTGCTGCAGCACAGGCAGTATGAGAAAAATAAAGAGCTTTCTGAACATTAAAGAATGGAGATGTCCCAGGAGAGGAAATAACGATGGATAAACAAATTAATTCATGAACCATGACATAACTGACGACTTACTGGATCTCTCTTTGTGTCATATTTTCACGTCCAATTGAGAACTTTCACATTGCATTAATTTGTGAAAAAAACAAACAAGTCAAACAAGTTTTTTGGGGGAGACTTGGTTTCAATTTGCAAGAGAAACATTTACATAGAAATAGCAGCTGTGTCCCAGTTCAGAGCATTCGAGGACTCTGAAGGCTTCTCCGTCAGCAAACCGCACACACAACTGCTTTAGTTACTTTATAAATGTGGTTTATGAGGCAAAGTATAACCGACTAACTAAATAAAACTAATTAAAAGGGCTCAACAATTTATAAAACAATACAACCAGCATCTTTACAAGTACTTGAGTAAACATACTGACTATCTAACAAGTACTCAACATTACAGGTAACACTTTTACTTTTTGTGACTCTCCACTACCGCTAGAATGAGCAAAATCAGACTAAAGTTCAAGAGATTTAACAGCTGATTGGGATACTGATGACAGCAAAAGAGGTTTTCTTTCAAATTCTAACAAAAGAAGACTTTATTTCTTGGGAAAAAAATGCTTAAGATGAGCTTAAATCCAAATCTGTCGACCGTTAGAGGATCTAAAGCCTGGACTGAGTCACAGAGAGAGAAAGAGAGCGTGGAGGGAGGTCAGGCCAGCTCTGATGTATGATCCTCTAATGAGCTGACCAATTGACTGCTGACGGAGAAGACGAACATGGTCACGGTACACACACACACACTCGCACACTCTCTTTGTCCCCGGTGTGTGATCCATTGTGTGCGCGCTGAGTGATTCGGTGAAGGTTTGGTCCTAAACACTGCGGCCGATAGATCAGACGGAGCTGAAGCTTGACTCCAAACACTCGGTGCTCGGAGGGGATCAGCCGGAGGTCGAGCCCCTCTCTACCCCAGAAAGCATTAAACGACCAGACGATACGAGCCAGAGAAGAAGAAGAAGAGTGATTACCAACAGACGGACAAACGGCGGGTCATTTAGATCTGAGTGATTAAAGTTCATCAGTAAATATTAAGACCAATCCATCAGCTGAGGGGGGTTCGGGTTCTGTCTTACAAGTACAACACACATGTTCTGGGAAAATGTTAGAGCCAAGTGTGAGAACTTCTATTCACACGACTTCCTCAGCTACAAAGCTATAAGCTCAAAACACTATAACAGACAGCAAGTAAACAAACGAAAAGTGACAGTGTTTTTGCTGTTAGGCATCCAAGCTCCAGATCTTGTACTTGAGTAAAAGTAGAAGTACTCAGATCTTGTACTTGAGTAAAGTAGAAGTACTCAGGTCTTGTACTTGAGTAAAGTAGAAGTACTCAGATCTTGTACTTGAGTAAAGTAGAAGTACTCAGATCTTGTACTTGAGTAAAGTAGAAGTACTCAGGTCTTGTACTTGAGTAAAGTAGAAGTACTCAGATCTTGTACTTGAGTAAAGTAGAAGTACCAGAGTGTAGGAATACTCTGTCACAGTAAAAGTATTCTAAATGTTCCTCCAGTGAAAGTAGAAAGTACTCTCCTCTAAATGTACTTAAAGTAGCGACAGTAAAAGTAGTCATTGTCTGATTGGTCCATTTCAGAATAATATCTCTGATATGTTTTATAATGATTGATCATTAAAGTGTTCTCAGAGCTGGTAAAGGTGCAGCTAGTTTGAATGGCTTTGTATACTGCAGGGTAGCTGCTGGATTTACTGCAGGTGAACTAAAGTCTGATTTAAGGGCTGATTATATTTACCATCATTCATCCTAATCTGCCTAGCAACTAAAGGTGTTAATACATGTAGAGGAGTAAAAGTACAAAGTAGCAAAAAATGGAATAACTCTGATGATGACCAAGAGGAAGTACGGGTAAACCGAAGCGATGAAGTTGGGAGCTGGGTTCCAGACTAACGGAGAAAAAGGAGACAAAGGTTGTGTCTCCTCTCATGGACAACACAGGATCTCCGGCTAATGAAATGGACGAGCTAACAGCATTAGCTACGAGTCTACATAGCGACCACGATACTTACTTGACGTACATACTGTATGTATCTAATTTATGGTACATAAGTTAACCAAGTAGTTTAATCCAAAGCATTATAATGATGATTTTACAAGCTCTTGGTGATTTGAAGACCTTGAAGACCAAATATAGACCTTGTTAAGTCTCAACTACAGTCAGATTTCGGTGTCACCCACTCTGTATTGAGCGAGTCGTCACGTCTCAAACCAGACATGAAATTAAATCAGAAAGTGTCACCGTGGTCCTGAACCATTTTCCTCTTCTCACGAGATGAAGATGTCATAATCCCAGTGACACGATCATCACTGCTGAATGCTAAAATTGTTAGCACCAGAATTTACTCAACATACTGAACAAGGACAATCCAGCAAGAACAACTTCAACAGGAAGTGGGAGTGGACGACCTGCTAACATAAAAGCTTTGTGTTTTTCTTGTTACCAAACTTGACGTATCTTCAGAGAAAAGTCTGTTTGTGTCAGCGGGGACTGACGGAGTGTAAATCTGAATTTACACACAGACAGAAGTCACATGAATACATTAACACTGTGTCACCCTTCCCCCGTGTGTCTGTGCGTGTGTGTGTGTGTGTGTGTGTGTGTGTGTGTGTGTGTAGTATCTGATATTTACCCACATTTTCTGACTCAAACACACACATGGTAGTGGTTTTTGCCTACCATGTGTGTGCCAGTGCATATATATGAGTATGAATGTGTAAAGCCATGCATATACATCGATGTATGTCGCTGCAAGTGAACACATGGGATCAAGAGGGTGTGTGTATGGATGGTGATATGGTGTTTTATATACACACTGCATGCGATTAAAGGCGTAATGAGGAAGCCTTCCTTCGTTTCCCATAATCCCTCTTGACACCGTGAGGAAACACACATAGGAAGAGCTGCATATCCTCTTCATATCACTGTACTGTATGTCCGACTGCATTGGAAATACTACGTTAAAAGGGCAGTGGTCGAAAGTATAGATACTTGTTCTTTACTTCTTGAGCTACAAGCTAACTAGCATCTATTTAATGTAACAAGAGTAAGATCCATTTTTCCCAGCTGCAACATTAATGCACCACCTTCAATAAATTGACAATATAATGCATATATCACTCGACATCATCATGGGTAATTTAGCTTCAGAAGTTGAGGAATTTTCAATTAACATTTCATCCTTGAGGGCATTAGAAACATTACAGAGGACATATGATGCTCATTAGCTTTCATATCAGTATTGTTTCCTCTCCTGGGACATGTCTCCATGCTTTAATGTTCTAAAGCTCTTT
Source organism: Eleginops maclovinus (assembly GCF_036324505.1). NCBI lineage: Eukaryota > Metazoa > Chordata > Actinopteri > Perciformes > Eleginopidae > Eleginops > Eleginops maclovinus. The sequence goes on along the minus strand of NC_086367.1, from coordinate 22,594,382 downwards.
ATTTTTCTCATCCTGCCTGTGCTGCAGCACCACTTTTCACCCTCCGTCTGAAACCACAGCCCAGTCTGATGTGATTGGTTAGCTGGCCGGCTCTGTTGTGATTGGTCAACCGCTCGTAGATGTCCCGCCCCCTTAGCCTATCACGTACAATGTGTTAGAGCGCTAGCCACTACAAGCACGACTGTTCCAAAGTGATGTCATCATGTTCCAGAACTTTGGGATCCCATTAACATGCACTAAAACCTCAATCACACACTACAGGAAAGGGAAACCCCTAAATATCTGCAGCCTTGAGTTAGGAAATCGATGTTAGGACTAATGTATGATTTAAAAAATGGTCGCCACGCACACATTCTGATAAACAAATCTCTGATGTTTGATAAAAACATTTCGATGTCTCGCTCCGTCTGTTGAACAAACAGCGTTACCGCGATAAAAACAAAACACAAAACAGCCGTCTGTGTTCACGTGCAGCAGCCTGCTCTATGCAAAGCAGCCAATTATTGGCAGTTAGCATGGCGAAGGTGAGATGAGCGAGTCACATGGCACTGGATGTGTGGCATTGCGGCGTCAAAGACGGGCCTCATTATCCGTCTGAAAAGACAGCGAGTCGCTCAGTGACGGAGAAAAGAGAGGCAGAGAGCGGCAGAGAGAGAGTTAATTTGCACTCCTAATTCGCCCTTCGTCTTTTCTCTCTCTCCCTATTCTTTCTCTATCTGTGTCTTCGGGTGAGAAAGCGAGCAAAGGGTCCGGGGCCCCCTCAATATAAGTGACCGTGATTGTGTCCATGGCCTCTCCCTTTCAGCCATTTCCACCACCATTAATTGGTGCTGCTGGTGAAGCGAGTCCATTCTGAGTGTGTGTGTGTGTGTGTGTGTGTGTGTGTGTGTGTGTGTGTGTGTGTGTGTGTGTGTGTGAGAGGTAATTGCTGTGAGCTTTAGAGGGCCAAAGTGTTGGTTTAAGGGCCCCTGACCTTTGACCTCCTGGCTAAAAGTTCCCCCCTCCTCGTTCCTTTTCTTTCTCCCTGTGAATGTCTCTCCACCTTGTGAGTGTGTGTTTTGTCTGCTTTGTTTGCCGCTGAGGAGGTAATGACAGATAAAGGGAAAGTTGGACGAGGGAAGAGGTGAGTTTTCCAAAGGAATCACAAACATATCAGCAGATTTACCAGAAGAAACGTCCATAATGATGAGATTAAATCAGTGTTCATATACAGCAGAGGTATTCAATTACATTTTAAAGAGAGCTAGGTAGTGGAATGTCCTCTTATCAAAGGTTTAAATCTCAGAGGGTAAACTATAGGACAAAGTTTAGACATTACATCTTTAAAATAAGTCAAAAACATAGATTTGTTTTTGCTTTTTTAGTGTCATTTTCAAGTTTTCAACTGTCACTTTGATCTTGTCTGGCACAGAACTAACAGCTGTCTTTAACAAACTTCTGAACAAAATACAAACCCTTTTTCCCACTTCCTTTCCTATGGGTACTGGGAATGGGCCTGTGACAGCTCTCCCAGTAGCTTGAACCTTTCCTGAATTAAAATAAATTGAAATAGATCAATTGAGACACCAATCATCTAATTGGTGTCTCAATTATAATGTTTGTTCACATTGTTACAATTGAATGAAGGAAGGACAGCTTTAATGAAACAGCTGATTCCAACTTTCCAAAAGGGATGAATCCAATTCTATAATTTATGTTATTCTGAAATGAGTTTACTTTCTTTTACTTTATGTATGATTCAATTTTAATACCTAGGTTTTTCAAATGTTGGTTTAAAGTTCTTCCAAGAATGCTGATTTTACTGATTCATACACCACAAACACACAGTTGAAACCAAACACTTAGACACGGAGTTTCTACTTCAAACAGAAACAGATGATTGTTTGTGTCTGTGAGTTTTTTAATCCCTCCATGTCCTTGTTTTGTATATGTCTTTCAGTGCTTGTGTGTGTGTGTGTGTTTGCCCACATCCTGTGTCCAAACTGTCGGCTGATAAAGTTGAAGTCTGTCTGACTGTTTAGGGCTTCACTCATCACCATGTCATATTTTTCTCTTTTCCACCAAACAAACACCAAGCTGTCGGATTTGACCCTCATGTCAGTAAACATGGCACTGAGAGTCGACTAGATCTTGAACTTGGTATTTTGGGAAAAACCTAACACTTATCTTGGTCTCAAATCACATAAAATACGACAGTTGACATTAGACTTAACTCAGTGTAGTCGTGAAAAGCTCAGATTATTAACGGACCTGAGGTTTAATTTGGATTTAATGCAAAATCTTGTATGAATTTAGTCCGTGATGACTTGACTCGAATCCTGACTTGAGTCGCTTTGAATCAGTTCAAGTTTTGTTTGAAGACAGGGATAAATCAGGACATCATTTGAGATTCAAGGTAACTTTGTTTTGATAAATACAAGTTCACAAACGATTGAGTTAATTTTCAAGTCACCCAGAATAAGTTTAAGTCATTCAAGGCAAGGTCAAATCAGAGACATGTCATAAACACTGAAATCCAAATTGAGAGACGTTTACTGAAGACAGAAGTCTAAGACTAAGTTGAAGCAAGTTCAGATAACTTTTCAAGGCAAGTGTAAGTTGACAGAAGTTTAAATGAAGTCTCATAATTCTAGACAAGTAATCTAAATTCACTGAACTCTTTCAAGACAAGCCTCATTAAAGACTTGAGTCACTTTGAATTAGTTCAAGTAAAGTCTAAAGTCATTCAAGGCCATGCAAAACCGGAACAGAGGTCATTTGAGACAAGTCTAGTTACAGAAGTCCAAGTTCAGTGAAGACATTCAAAACAAGCCCGAGTAAAGCCTCTAGTCCCTTTGAATGGGTTAGAGTTAAGGTTCAAGTCATTAGAGACAAGTCCTAGTTACACAAGTCCAGGTAGAGTTAACTTATTCAAGAAAAGTTAACAAACGTTTGGGTTGAGTTTGAAGTCACTCAGAATTGAAACAAGTTAAGTCTCTTATCATTCAAGAGACAGGTTTCATAGACACAGGTTATTCTTGAGTCACTCAACGTTGGTACCAGGGTTTTCCGTTAGCTGGTAAAATGTCCGGTGATAATGCTCATACAACACTTAGGTAACGTAGGCTATCCCTAGACATTTGTGTTTTGACAGCTACATTACTGGTGCTGCGTCGTCATGACATCACCGTTTACCTCCCCGATGTTCTCCCCAACGCCGCTCACAACAACCACAGTCGGGGACTGCGTCGGGTCGATGATCGTGTTGCTTTTGTCATACGAATCCAGATTGGATTACAGAACTACTTCTCAAACCTTCTCCTTTTCTCCAGAGTGCCGTGGTTCATCGTTTATAAATGTGGTTCAGCGGCATTTACCGCCCGCTGCAGTGCTGCCCGTCCACCGGCGTTTAGTCTGCCGTTAGCTCACGGCAGCGGCCGCTGGAAAGTATTCACTGTCTGAGTGTCACACGACCAGCTGATGCATACCCCCCCCCCCCCATCAGTGTATGTGGTTCATTATGAATGGAAGCTGTTTGGCATCACAACGCTGTTATGAAAGTTTGTCTGGTATAAGAGGTGATGTTAGTATACCTTGACTACTTGCTGATATTTTATTGTGGCATACAATAACAGCAACAACAACAACAACAGGAGCTTATTTTACCGTTGAAGAACCAGAGCTTAATCAGGCTCTAGCCTTCGGGGTCCTAGTCCAAAGCTAGTCCAAATTGACACAGTCCAGGTTAGGATTTGAGTCTTTCAAGTCACAATTTAACAAACATACAAAATAAGAACTTCTGTTTGGCCTCTCCACAGTTGCTGATTATTCCGAGCAGAGTGCATCATGGGAAGAGATCCTACCCCTCTCCGTCAGTGAATGACCTCGGTCCCGTCTCTCTGTCCCCAACTGCTGTAGAAATATCAGCGTATTAAATATTTAACCTTCAGACCAAAGCTTTAATCATCTGTTTTTTTTCTTCTCCTACTTTGGCGATAAGCGCCGGCTGCTCTTCAAGGTACAGAGAGTTTGGCGACACTAATCCTCAGCACCTGGCTGATCCAACACCAACACCGACCGAGACACACAAACACCTGAGGTTCACTCTGAGGAGAACGGAGGTGGAAAATAACTACGTTCATAAACCTGAGGTACTTTTGCTTTAGGTTGGTATTTCCATTTTCTGATAATTTATGGTTCTTCTCCATTAAATCTCAATGGTCACTTTCTGAAGTTCCACCTGCTGTCCGGTAGAATTAGGCACTGTAGACATTCAGGAAAACTTGTATTCTCTGCAGCTATACTTAAAGAACAAGCTAACAAAACGAGCTAGCCATTGATTGCTAACAATTTTAGAGACTTCTTTTGTCTCAAGCTCCGCCCCGACCAGTATGTCATCATGTTTACTAAAACAAAAGAGGTCTAGAAGCACTTCTTCCTTGTCGAATGCGGAATCCTTTTTCCAAGTTTCATGGAAATTGGGCCAAGTTACTTACTAATCCTTCTTAAAAACAAAAACACCCACCGACTAATCCCAAACATAACCTCTTTTGCTGAGGACACTAAAAGTATGGTGGTATTTGCAGGAAATGGAAAGTAAATTTACTCAAGAACTGCAACTTCTTGGCAATGCGCTTCCAAAAATGAAAGACTTGAATTTGGGAAAAATAATCATGCTTTCAATTGCATTTTTCACTTTTAAGTTTGAGCTAATATACACTAATGAACATAAGACCATGTAAGTGTCTGTTATGTTGAACTGAACGAGTGAAAAGCATGCATCTTCTGAGTAAAGTACCCCTAACCAGTACATAGACTCGGTCTTATAGGTACGAACAACAGTCGAATGCATTCAGGTTTCAGGAAAGTAACTTTGCTTTTACTGATATTGACATTCTATCAGAGTTGAGGTTAGTTATTCCCATAGAGAGAACCCCTATTCAACACTTTGCCACCTGAGTCTCTGTGGTTTCCAACAGATGTCTTCAGGTGATTCCCGCCTTTATTAATGACCAGCGACCTGCTGCCTCTCTAACCTCTCTTCCCCTCACCTTTCCCACCAGCCTCCCCCCTCCTCTCCGGACCCCCCTGCTCTGTAAACATCAGTTCGGTGGGAAAGTTTGGTTCATCCGTCTCTCTTCCTGTCAGGTAAGATGAGCTGAGGCTGCTGCAGTCGGCCGATCGATCTTCCTCTGCTGCGGATCACTGTCACACTTCCTCCTCTGCACTGCTGCTACTGCGTCCTGACACTGCACCTGTCTTTACGTTAAGGTAAAGACCATAGCATTTAACACTAATTGTCAGACATGCAATTATCTGGAAAGGTTGGAATTTGTCCCAAAAGTGTTCTCATAGAAACACCACCCTGATAATAATGAAGGGATTTCAAACAGCATTGAAGTCATGCAGAAAGTGAAACCTCTGCACAACACAATTCAATCTTTATGCACCCGTTAAGACCAGACACATTTGTCACGGGTGTTATATTCTACATTTAACTGGTAACTTTGAGGATAACTTAAGTTAACACGTTCACTTTTGGTGAAGTTTCCCCATTGCTTCCAGTCTCTATGCTAATCACATCCTAAACACACGGACATCTCACTTAACAGCGTTTGATTTCATGTACTTTTACTTGGGTATTGTAATTTGTAATTCAACTGTAGTACTTCTCAGATGAAAATACTGTACATTTTGAGTATTGTTTGTACATTTACTTAAGAAACATGTTGGACTGGTGTTTTAAAATCGAGTAGTTTTTTTTCGTTGCAGTAGTTGTGGGAGTTTCCCATTAATAACAGCAAACTTTAACACGGGTTAGCAGGTATGGTCACACACACACACACACACACACACACACACACACACACACACACACACACACACACACACACACACACACACACACACACACACACACACACACACACACACACACACACACACACACACACACACACACACACACACACACATACCTATGGATACACAAACTCAGGACAGTGACAGAGTGTGTTTAGCTCGGAGGGAGGCGGGGGGGAGGATCTGCAGGTCGAGGGGTGGGGGGATGAGGTGAAGTGAAGAAGGGGGGAGTAACTTTAGCTGTTAATGATGGTGGGGGAGGAGAAGGGGGTGAGTACAAATGACTTGAAGAGAGAGAGAGGAAAGGTAAGATGATCCAGGTTGAACTCACCCTTAAAAGCAACAGCACCTATTGTCCCTGCAGGGTGTGTGTGTGTGTGTGTGTGTGTGTGTGTGTGTGTGTGTGTGTGTGTGTGTGTGTGTGTGTGTGTGTGTGTGTGTGTGTGTGTATGTGTGTGTGTGTGTGTGGCAGTGTGTGTCGGTGTTGACAGGATGGCAGGTCGTTATGAATCATCTCCTCCCCCCCCTCCCTCTCTTCAGCCCCCCGAGGGCGACATTAGCTTTAGAGCGAGCTGTCATGTTCAAGAGAGGAGCGCTTGTTTTGTTGTACCCAAAGAAAGGAAACACTGTGAAAACATACACATGTACTTAGAGCCGCAAAGTATGTAAACAAGCCGGGCCGGGCCTGACAGGTACACTGAGGGAGGGAGCGCTTGGTTTGTGTTGTGGAGGGCAGGATAAAGGGGAAACACACACACACCACACACACACACACACACACACACACACACACACACACACACACACACACACACACACACACACACACACACGCAACACACAGGTAATTTAGAGGAAGGAAGTATGTCAATAGACACAAAGAAGAGAAGGGAGCGCTTGTTTTTGTTGTGGCCAGAGAAAGAACAACACACACATGTAGTTAGCGAGGTGAAATATGTAAGTAGACACGCTGAGAAAGATGTTCTGGAACCGGAGGGTGTTGGTTGTTTCAGACAAACCAAAGACTGATCATGGGTTTAAATGAAAGATGAAACTGAGTGAAGAAAATGTCCTTTAGACTCCAAAACTAAAACACAAAATATGTAAGGCTAGTGTCCGGAGTTATCTCAACAATTGACCATGTGCACATGCAAACTCATAACTGTAAATATTCTGTTTATGGAAATATTTTTGTTTATTAAGGTTCATAAAAAAAGTGTTGTTTTGAAATTCTGCAAAAAGGGACATCATTGATTATATTATTTTCCAATTGAGGAGGTTTTATTATGCTATTTAGAATGTTCCCTTTGCATGGTGTTATAGGGTTTAGTGCATGTAAATGGTCTGCAAAGTGTGAAATCCCTGTTTTCCCTCCAGAGGAAGTTCTCGCTGCAACACAGTATGTACAGCAGACAGCAGACAGTCTGACTTATTAGGGGAGTGTTTGTTTTGCATTTGTTTACTAAAAAGAAAACACAAATACTGTACTTAGGGCAACAAAGTATGAAAATACACAGTTCTCTCACACACACACACACACACACACACACACACACACACACACACGCGCAAAGAGAGCTCGCTTTGTTGTCCTGAGAGACACAGTATAAACAAAACCAAACAGCGAGAAACTGATAGTGTGTAAACACGCATTTACGCAAGCACGCACACACAGTGGAAGAACAATAGCTCTGATTAATTTCTTAGATTTCATGACCGCAGCGTCGGAGGCGTCAGACTGAAAACAGGAGAGTGAGCTGTTGTTGTGAAATAAACATGGCGGCGCCGGCCAGCAAAACAAACACACCCTCACTGTGAGACAAAGGTCAAAGGTCACCTGTTACAGGAGGGAAAGGAAAGGAAGGAGAAGAAGAGGATGAAGAGGAGAGCGGGGAAGGAAGAGGGAAGTAGAAAAAGGAGTAAACAGAAGGAGGAGGAGAGAAGTCGAAAGGGAGGTGAGGAAAAGAAGGAAAAGGAAAGGAGGAAATATGAGGATGAAGAGGGAGCACAGGAGAAGAGGAGAGGAGGAGAGAAAGAGGAAGGAAAAGGACAAGAGGTGTAGAGAGGGAGTCGAGGAAGAGGAGGAAATTAAAAAGATGGGAGGAAGGGATGGAAGGAAGATTAGTAGAGGACTGAAGAGAAGAGGTGTGGAGGAAAGGTGGAGAGAGATATTGGGAAGGTAGGGAAATAGAAAGAGGGTAGGAAAGGAGACAAGGATAGGAAGAGAGGGGCAGTGTTACTAATCATTTACTCAAGTGCTGAACTTCCTGTAAATATCATGTGAGGCACTTTACCATTACTTCTTTATCTGCTACTTTATTCTTCTACACATCTGAAATAAATCAGTACCTTTTTACTTTACTGCATTTATCTGGCAGCTTAGATACTTTTCAAATACTCAAAGTATGCTCTATTTGGACGATTATGAGTACTTATTCCACCTCTGGAGAGCAGACAAAGGTCCAAACTGTGTTAATGTGTGTATTGTAATACTGAACACACACACTGCTCACTGCTGTCGTGTTGCGGTCTGTCTTCCTGCCAACTATGTGTGTGTAGACATACCTGTCTGAAACTGATAAAGACTCACTGTGTGTGTGTGTGTGTGTGTGTGTGTGTGTGTGTGTGTGTGTGTGTGTGTGTGTGTGTGTGTGTGTGTGTGTAAGACAGGTCGTTGTTCCAGGTGAGTTGGTTTCCCAATGAGTTGAAGAAGAGGAAGAGGTTCTTCACTCTATGAATGAGGGCTTTGTGTGTGTGTTGACTGTCAGTCTGAAACTTTATCGTCGCGCTGCGTTCAGGCGTCTTCACACTGTTGGCCAACCACAGAGTAAATATTCAGATCCTTTACAAAACAGAAAGTACTGGTACTACACAAGCCCTGCTCGTTCCTTATGTCCTCTTTTCTAAAGCTTATTTTAGTCATCTGAACAAAAACATGTTAAAAAACGTGGACCGTGGACAGGACACATTCCTGCACCCTGTGTTACTATGCATTCAAGTGTATTTATAGTAAATCTTTCCAGAGCTGACACGTCAAAGTGCATGTATGTTCGACGCAACACCCTCTCCCCTGAAGAAGCTGTCCGGCTCTTTTGTGATAGGTCAACTCTCTAAAGATGTCCCGCCCCCTGAGCTTATCACGTACAATGTGTTGGAGCGTTAGCCAATAGAAGCGTGAGTGTTACATAGTCATGTCACTATTTAAGTAAACAAAGGAGTCCAATGGAGGCAATTCACCAGCACCTTGCAGACCACTGACATGCACACAACTCTATACAACAAACTACAGGAAAGGGAAAACCCCCAAAAGCAAAACAGGGCCTCTTTAATAATCAATGGTAATCGGTGAAGAGGGTCTTCCTACGACTGATGAGAATCTGTATTTTGTCTCCACGCTGTCAGACGTTGTTTGAGCTGATGGGATGTTTCTCTGCAAGTGATGACACTGACGGTGCCGTCCATCCACACAACAAACCAGCCTTCTGAAAGCAAACCAAACAGATAGCTTCTCCTCTCTACACCTCCTCCTCGTCGTCCTCCTCTGTTTTCGGTCTGATTACAGAGCAGACATGCCCTCCCTCCACGACCAATGAAAACAAGTCTTTGACTCGAACCAGCGTCGTGAATTCAACAAGCAAATCAAACAAACCTTGAGGATACAGGCGGCCTTTTGTCTGCCGGGAGAAGATGAGAAGGGCAGCAGGAGAAGGAAACCCAAAGGATTCTGGGAGGTTGCTGAGGTCTGATGGGTAAAAGTCCAGGTCCTGCACCAAAGATGGAGGAAGTTCATGTGATACTGAAACACAAAATCCATCTTCAATGTATCGGCATTGACAGAGTCCAGTCCAGTTTATTGGAAAGAAAACCTTCAAACAAAGAAGAAATATACTTTTAAAAACCTAAACAAACAAATAACCAGAATGAAATAGATCAGATGAGTTAAGATATACTTAACTTTATACTTACTTTAGATGCCCCTCACTAACAACCCTTAAGGTAGATTATTAAAAAGATTCAAGCCTATCTTTGTCTAAAGACAGGCTTCAGGTCGGGAACCTAATAGAAATACGTCTGGAGCATTGAAACACATTTGATAACACAGCTTATAAAGTTTGATAAATATACAAGACGTAGTTTGTTGCAACTGTGAACTTATAAAGAAAAAGATTTGGATCCATCCCAGAAGCGAGACGTAGAAAGATGTGACGCATGTATGAGCGGACTACACTTTATTTCAGTGCCACAGTTTCACCTTCAACTCCAAGATAAAAGGCTTACCTTCACAAAGAAAAGTGGTTCACTGTGCGACAAAATAAAATAGCTGTTATTTATTTCCATGTTGCTTTCTTTTCAACGTTACAGTCCACTGAATATTGTGATTCATGTTGTCCATTTATTTCGTAATGAAGCGAAATTGCTGATTTACTTGGGCCTGAAATAACTCATTTGGGTGTGTGTTTGGTGAAGTAGTTTGAGTGGGAAAAACGTTCTTCAATGTAGAATCATTAAAGTAGATCTCTACTTTTTAAAGCTAAAATGATTGTACTTCATGGCCTCATGGCCCAGAGAGTTTGTTAGGTGAGTCAGAAAGACTAGAGTAGATACGGTGGACATTAAGTAATGTGTGTATAATGTGTTTTTTTGCAGGATGGATTTAAATGTATATCAACACACACCCTTCTGGTGCTCACACATCTGCTTTCAGATCAACGTCCTTTAGTGACAACAAAAAAGTTAAACCGTCCATCGAGCGACAAAAGAAGAAGCTCAAAGACAACACTGACCCCATATATACCTGCCACACACACACACACACACACACACACACACACACACACACACACACACACACACACACACACACACACACACACACACACACACACACACACACACACACACACACACACACACACACACACACACACACACACACACACACACACACACACCTTTCTTTGAACGCTGGCTGGCTCTCAGAGAGGTGAGAGAAACGCTATTAGCACCCTGGGCGTAATTACAGCGACTCAGGTGACATCTTACACCGGCTGGAAATGAAAAGACTGTGTGTGTGTTTGTGTGTGTGTGTGTGTGTATGCGTGTGTGTGTGTGTGTGTGTGTGTGTTACGGCTGTCATGTTTGTGTGGGCTGAAGTCTCCTCACAGGGGAGGAAAGTTAGACAACAAAGGACATGGAGGGTAAATTTGAGGGAGGAGAAGAAATGAGCCGACATGTCGACTTTTTTGAAGACCTGAACCTGATCCATCTGAGCAGGTGTGTGGGTGTGTGTGTGTGTGTGTGTGTGCATTCAAGAGATGGAATTTGCACTGATGAGTAGGTGTGCATGGGTGTGTGTTTGGCAAGTGAGTGTGTTGGCGTTTCTCAGTATTTGTGTTGTGTAATGAAACTCGACTTTGAACTCCTTCGTACAACTTAGAGTCAAATGAAACCAGATGTAAATCGTACTGCATGAATTTGCCCAAAGAAATGAATAGGTTTGTTGGGGAGTTAGAATATTGAGTTGGAAAATGTTGTTTGATATTCAACTTAAAAACATAATTTTGTTGAGCATGGAGCATCCTTAGCAACATCTAGCAATCTTTATTTCCATAGTCCGATTCTGCTATGACTTCTTTCAAAATATAATAAGCTATTAGCATTGAGGCTACAATCATTCAATATCAAATGTGCAAAACACTGTAAAAAATGCTAACTTTTCCCATTGACAACATATGCTAAGATGCTAGCACATAAGCTTCATCTCATCAAAATCAAATCCGTAATTTTTTTAAACTTTACCCTTTAAAGCGATCTGCTAAGGTGTTAGCACAGTATAGGCTTTTATTCATTAGGCTAAAGTGCTAGCACGTTACCCAAGAGCTTGTTTTCCTCGTGAAAAATGCTGGCTTTTGCCCATGACAAGATATGCTAAGGTGCTAGCACTTTAGCATGGAGCTTGCTTTCCTCAACACACATGTAAAATGTTATCTATGGCCCATGACACGATATGCTAAGGTGCTAGCATGTTAGCTTGCTTTTACCAACACAGAATACTTTATTTGACAATGCTAAAATGCCTGTGACCAGATATGCTAATTTGCTAGCAAGCAAGGATGGAGCTTGATAGAAGATAGGCTATGGTGCTATGGTTAGCGTGGATCTGCAGGGTGTGAGGACACGTGGATGATTTGCATGCTTACACAGGGAGTTAACTGTGTCTGTGGTTGTCTGTGTCTGTGTCTGTGTGTGTATTATATTATATGTCAGGAACAATGAATACAAATGTGTGTATGTATCCACAGGTATCATGTGGACTGGGAATGCTTGCGTTTGATCTCAATGTCACCCCGTCCACACACACACACACACACACACACACACACACACACACATTCAGTTTTCCAGTTTTAACAGTGACTGATGGCTCTGTGTAATGAATGTAAAGGCGGTATTGTTCATTTCGGCAGCGTTCACATATTAGTGTCGGGCCCCGGGGCGAGCGAGGCGGCTAATGCCGGGCTCAGCTTTCCACCTGCACTTCAAAGAGAAGGAGATGATAAAACAAGGCCGGGCTGCGGTTAACTAATAGAGACATTCACACAGGAACAACACACACAACAAAGACAATACACTGACGCACAGATACACACTGGGAAGTACGAACATCCCCACTGACTTCAAAAACATTGTGGAGCAGAACGTACCAAAAGTGCAGCACTTAAGGACAAATTTGAGGTATTTGTACGACACTTATGCCGCTTTAATCCAATATTCTACATCTCACAGGAATAATTACAAAGTTCAACTCCATTGGAATAAGTATTCAGACATTTAAGTACCAATACAACAGTTTTATAATAAAAAACAAGTAAATCCATTCAGACTTTTGGAGTGATTAGCCAGAATGACCTATTTCCAAATGATATGATTCTGGATAATAGTATTTTACTCCTTGATGCATTAATGTACGATGGAGCCATTGTAATGACCTTATATGCGGCAGGGCAGTTACATTTATAAACATACATGTTTATTATATTCTGTATTAATGATCTGAATATGCAAAGTAACATAAATCATAAAAATAGGGTCAAAAAGTAAAATATTTCAACACCAGTGTTCCCACATCCCATAGTGGAGGCTGTTAGAGCAGCACCATTAGAGGTAAAAGTTTGTTTTTAAATACTAATTCACCGTCAGTGCATTACCTACTATAGATGGTGGTCACAATGCCCCAACTTTGAGAAACAGAGAGTCAATTATTGAATGATTTTTTTTAGCCCAATATTAACTATTAAGCATTTAATGATGATCTGCCGCTGCTAACGTCTACAGCAGTACATTGTTAGGTTACTGGTTCTGCTTTTAGATGTTTACACGCCACAGGGAACACACTAACTCTGCATACCACCACACTTCTATCCCTTTAATGCCCCTGTTTCACCCTCCCATGAACCACACACCAAGGCATCAGCAGTCCACATACTTTTGGCCGCGCGGTGTATATTTAATCAGTGGTATTGTGAGATATTTAAGAGTGGAAATATTAAGAGCAACACTCAACATGAAGGAGGTTTCGTGAAGCCGCTCACATACACACGCAGCGAGAACACGCACTTCACTTTATCACATAAATAACAGTTATAATCAAAAGGTCATGTGTGGATGAGACTCGGCATGCAACACAATGGAGAGCAGGTGTGAAGAGCCGACTGATGAGTGGTGTGTTCTGCTGTATTTAACTGTATTATTATCGTGATTGCTTTATGGAGAGCATGACATTATTTTTCATGTCTTTGTTAGATAAATGTCAAATAGTAATGAAGAAAAAGCATGTCAAGTGATTGCTTTAAATGGTTTCCATGTTTTTAAATGATTGACAGCTCTTACACAACACACTGGCTGACTGACTGAGAACTAAATCTGAGTATTTTTAATGCTGTTCAACGTCAGAAATGTGTGTAAACAAGCTGATGTGATGAAGTTATGATCAGTCAAGAAAAACTGTAATTTAGAATTAAGAACTTGTTATAGTTATATATACTCAATCACCTTCGTGTGTATTTGTTTGTAGAAAACATGTCATATCAGGAAAAACAAACGGAAAACACAGTTTTAAACATCAGAAAAGTGTCTAAACACGCAGATATAATAAAGTTATGATCAATTTAGAGCATGCTCATTTGCAAGGAAGGCATTTGGAGTTAAAAATGCCTATAAATTATTGAACTGAACAGTGCAAAGAGTGCGGGATAAATATTGAACGATAAATAAGTGGTTATGTACAGCATGCGCAGCCTGCTTACATTTGTATTTGGTGGTATTTGTATGTCATTTGTATGTTTCAGTGTTAACATGTCTGCAAACATGTGTTCAACATACCCCTATAACAGGAACATTGCTGACCCAATAACTCCGGTGTGTTTCCAGAGTACATTATAACGGTCCAGAGACATGAAAGTGTGTCACTGATTTGTCAAACTGAATATATATTATGCGTTTTGTTATTGGAAGCAGACACAACTGATTAATAACGTTTCTGTACGGTTGAATGGTATTTAAAGGGGCCTATTGTGCACATTTTCAGGTTGATATTCGTTTTTGTGCCTCTACTGAGACATGGAACACAGGGATTTTAGCCCTTGCAGACCATTTACATGCACTAAAAATTATATAACACACTACAGGAAAGGCAACACCACAAAACCACACAAAAGGTCCTCCTCAACAATCAAGGCCAATTGTTTCCTTTGTGGAACTTCCACAAACAGAGTATACTATATATCTATGGTTCTGTATCTATGGGCTATCATAACAACAACAACAAAAACAACAACATCAATGACAACAAGACACAAATCAAATGTGATATAACTGCCATGTAGATGCCAGTTAACTGTCAGTCAAGTGCACACACACACACACACACACACACACACACACACACACACACACACACACACACACACACACACAGAGGAATGTAAAGAGAGAGCACTGCTGTTGACCTCTCTCTTTCTTTTGTCTGTTTGAGCCAAGTTTGCCCTGAGTGCTTGATACATGATCCAACCCAAACTTTACCTGAGAAACACACACACACACACACACACACACACACACACACACACACACACACACACACACACACACACACACACACACACACACACACACACACACACACACACACACACACACACACACACACACACACACACAACTTTTTTTCGTTTCTATCTCACTTTCAGTCACACACATGCTTGTACACATACTTTAAGACTCACCTTATCCACATCCACACACACACACACACACACACACACACACACACACACACACACACACACACACACACACACACACACACACACACACACATACACACACACATACACACACACACACATTCCTGGAGGACAAAGACAGAAGAGCGAGGTTTGTCAGAGTCAAATGTCAAACTGCTCTTAGCTGCTGTTTGCTAAACACTCCTCTCGTAATGACTTCAAATAGCATAGCAAAACATGTCGTGAGTGTGTGTGTGTGTGTGTGTGTGTGTGTGTGTGTGTGTGTGTGTGTGAGTGTGTGTGTGGGGAGAAAGAGCAATTGGGCGTAAAAGAGGAAGACAGAGAGACAGAGAGAGATGAACTTTAAGCTCTTGAGAAATAAGTACTTCTAATTGGTTTGAATTGAAAAACCATCAACACAGAAACAGAGAGAGGAGGAGGATGATGATGAAGATGTAAACAGAGAAGGATGAGCAACACATGAAGAATCAGTCAAACAACCGTCAAAAAGCAACCTGCACCTGCAACAAGGGGAAAAAAACAATCTACAACAACAACAACAACAACAACAACAACAACCAGCAACAAAACAACTGGGGCCTGTACTACGAAGCTGGTTTTCTGGCTTACCGGGGTAACTTCGAGAGTAACTTGGTCACGTGCAGCGTATGTTGCTGGTTAACCCATACTACGAAAGTTGGATATGTTAAAACCGAGGTATGCTGCCATGGCAACATACGTAGGATCCCAAAACTGGTCTTCCCAGTTTTAGTTCTTGGTTAACCCTAGCAGCCTGTACTACGAAGCTGGTTTTCTGGCTTACCGGGGTAACTTCGAGAGTAACTTGGTCACGTGCAGCGTATGTTGCTGGTTAACCCATACTACGAAAGTTGGATATGTTAAAACCGAGGTATGCTGCCATGGCAATATACGTAGGATCCCAAAACTGGTCTTCCCAGTTTTAGTTCTTGGTTAACCCTAGGTTTCCGATTAACCACACCCTATTTAGACACCACTCCTCCACCGACATGTCCCCTAAAGACAATGCCAGCATACCTGGACGATCCGTACGATATAGGCGCGCAGATTGTGAGGGGCTCTCTTCGGAGGGCGAGGGTATTTAGAGACCGCCACAATCCGCTGGCGTACCCGGACGATGTTCTCCATGAAAGATATAGATTCTCAGCTGAGGGAATTCGTTACCTATGCCAGCTGCTCGAGGCGGACGTCTCTAATGTAACCCGCCGAAGTCAGGCCCTCACAATCGAGCAAATGTTATGTCTTTCATTGCGCTATTTCGCCAGCGGACAATATATGTATTCCATCGGTGATGCTGAAAACCTGAGTAAGAACACTGTATGCCGGGTGATACGGAAGGTGGTACTTGCTCTCACTAAACTGGTGGATGCATTTGTTGTATTCCCTGGCCATTTGCCTGCACGTCAGATAAAAGAAGGGTTCTATGCAATCGCTGGTAATATGCCACTAATCTAAAAATAGGTAATTTGCACATTTCATAATTGTGACTGGCAACTGATTTGACTAACAAAATATCTAGGTTTCCCAAGAGTAATTGGAGCCATTGATTGTACGCACATTCCTATCAGTGCACCCCTGGGAGAGCATGAGCGGGATTTTGTGAATAGAAAGTCCAAACACACCATCAATGTCCAGGTAATACACAAGACTAACAGATTAACAGTAGGCGTACATTGTACAGTCCACGATTCATTGGAATAGGTAATGTCAACCTGTCAATTCCTGTTGTCATGTAGAATGATTTCCTGTCCTCTGCATGGGGTGGTGTCATTTACATGCGCAACAGCATGCCTCACCTGTTATGTTCCTTACCTGTGCACATATTCTTAGATGACATGCGATCACCACTATATGATCACAAGCCTGGATGCAAGGTGGCCAGGGTCAGTCCATGACTCCCGTATATTCAGAGAATCATCACTGTCTGACAGATTCCACCAAGGTAAAAGTCCTATATCGATTTACCTGAAGTAATATGCTTTAATAGTGAACATGAAATCAGTGTGACAGTTGTTTAATTTTTCCTCCATTTCATCTAAGGGCAATTTGATGGAATCCTGCTGGGGGACCGTGGCTACGCATGCATGAAGTTCCTCATCACACCATTTCCTGATCCACAAACAAGGCAACAGAGATCATTTAATCATGCACACAGTGTCACTAGGGCCAGGATCGAAATGACATTTGGCATATTGAAGGCCCGATTCGCCTGCCTGAAGGTCCTTCGGGTCAAGCCAGACAGGGCCTGCCAAACCATAGCAGCATGTGTGGTTCTTCAGAATGTCGCCACAATAAGGAAGGAAAGAGTGCCCCCTCATGATCCTCCCCCACCCCCTGATATTACTGATCCAATCACCCTGGATCATCCAACAGGCCGTGCTGTCAGGGATGCCATTACCAACCAGTTTTTCCAATGAATTGTACACACCACAAATTAAATGCACAAAAATAAAGACATGTCACACCAATCTCTGATATTATTCATTTATTAGATGACTCTCTTTCCTGCAAGAAGAAAAGGTGACGAAAAGCCAGATCAATGACACACATATAGGGTGTGGGTAGCCTATATATTAATGGAGTGATAAGACAATACCTTCTTCTCATGTTCCAGCTTTTCAATTTCTAATTCCAGCTTTCTGATCTCCAGCCTCTTCTTTGTGCGGTCCAGCTCCAGCACCTTCTTGTATAAACTGCGGACATTGTCCACTGTGGCCTACACAACCCCCACCCCATGTTGTACACATTAGCCTAGTATGCATTATATTCAGTAATTAAACAAGGAAGGAGAAACTGTACTTTGTCTGACTGTGAGGTCCCTGGGAGGGAGGCTTCAGGAGGGGAAAGCTCCTCCAAGTCCTCCTAACACACACACACACACACACACATTGCATTAATGACACAGGTCACTTGATTCAGACAGTACTGACAAATGATGCTCACCCTCCTAGGACATTAATGTGGCATATAGTAGCAGTAAAGTGTTTTAACCTGCATGTGTGTGTCGGAGGGGGCTGTGAGGGTCTCGTCATCATCATCATCATCATCATCATCCTGAAAAGATTCAGAATTTTACGCTGCACCCATACTTTAGGGGTGACATAGCCTAATTTACATGTCATGGATGTTATCCATTTGAATTACCTGTGTCAGAGGATGAATGCATCCTGGTGGCTGCAGGGTTGTGATGTTTCCACCCTCGACTGCATGCAACAGAAGACACATGTTACTGATGATTCAGGGGAAGAAAGCCAAAATACTCTAACATGAAGAACGATGAATGCCATACATTACCTTGCACATAGAGGGTGGACATTTCAGCTGCCCCAGGGTTAGACTGTACCCCTGCCACCCCATCCATCATCACCCTGCCACTGTTGTTGGCTAGGGCCAACTCTTCAGCAAGAGTAAAGGAGTCTGGTGCCCTCCCTCCTCCTGTGCGCCTTATTTCTACCTTCTTCTTGTTGGCTGTTAAAGACAGACACATTTAGCTCTCTCTGACAAGACACACACACACACACACACACACACACACACACACACACACACACACACACACACACACACACACACACACACACACACACACACACACACACACACACACACACACACACACACACACACACACACACACACACACACATTCTTACTTACCATTCTGAATGATGTTTTTGTACTTCATCTTCACCTGCTGCCAGGTCCGTTTGGCGCTGCTGGTACCTCTGGAAGTATTTAAGGGACATACACAGAATTAGTGAAGGGGACTAAACATTCAGTTGTCCTGCTTCATTTGTGGTTGCACATACGATACAGTAACGTTCCGACTGTTATTGTACATCGTCCTGACATACTGTATTCAGGTTGGGATTATTTTAACGGACATATAGAAGTAAAGAAATAGGCCTACTTACGAATTTACGCGGTCTGTAATTTGCTGCCAACACCCCAGTCGCGCCTTGTTTGCTGCCGCGGTGTTGGATTTAGCAGCCAGGGTCGGTTTATACTCTTCATAACTCCTCATTATGATCTCGCATTCCTCTTCTGTGAAATAGGGAGAGCCCGCCATGATCGAGAGTGTTTTTTTGCGCTGGTACCACCCCTTTTATGTGAACGCGCAGTAACTCTGGTTGAGTGAACACAGGTTCAGCTGATCAACTTCATAATCAGCGTCGTAGTACCGTTTAAGACCAATCAAGATGTCCAGGTTTAGTCAACCCCGGGTTACCGCGGAAACCCTGAGTTAGTTCTAAGTAGGTTGAACTCCGTTCGTAGTACAGGCCCCAGAATTGCATGAATGGAAAGGAAAACACTGAAACAACACAGAAACTTTGCACTCAAAAAGAACTTGCAGCAACAACCACTAACAACAACAACAACAACAACAACAACAACAACAACAACAACAACCACTTAAATCCTACAGCAACTAGTAACATCCTAAGCAATATCAACCAGCAATACACATGACCACCGACAGACTGTAAAAGATAACAGTTACCAGCATCAACAACCAGTAGAAAAAGAAACAACAACAACAACAACAACAAACAGAGCAACATCAACCAGCAACTGTAACCAGTACCAAGTATAGAGAAGACTTCACCTCCAGGCAACAAAGACCAGCAATACCAACAAAAACACGCAATTCCAAGACCACAGCCGAGAGACATTCCGTTTTTTGGTTTGTTGTTGTTGATTTATGTTGCTGGTCTTTGTTGCCTGGAGTTTAAGGTCTTCTTTATTTTCGTTGCTGGTTGCAGCTGCTGTGGTTTATCACTTCTTTTGTTGCTACACTTGTTGCTGCTATTTTCTCTTCTCTTGTCCATGTGCTTACGTCATTGATAATTGTTGTCAGGTCGTATTGTTGGTCTTTATTGACTGGATTTGAAAGTACCTGACCATTTCCTTACTGGTTGCAGTTGCTGAAAGATGTTATTCTGTGGTATTGCTGCATGTTGCTGTAGGCTATCACTGGTTGCTGACGGTAGTGGATGTTGCTGTGTCTCTTGCTGCAGTAGTTTTGTTTCTATGGATGTTGTTGAGATATGTTGCTCGTCTTCGTTGTCTGGATTTGAATCTCCTCTCTATTTTCTTTACTGGTTGCAATTAAAGGTTGATGTTGCCGTGTTGTATTGCTGGTTATTGCTACTTGCTGTTGGCTTTCCCTGGTTGTTGTTGTTGTTGTTGTTGTTACTGGCTGCTAGTTTTGTTGTTGAGTTGGATTGCTGGTTATTGCTGAGTGGATTTAAACGTCTTCTCTATTTGTTCTGATTGTTGCAGTAACGCTAGCTGATGTTGCCGTGTTGAATTGCTATGTGTTTATTGTTGATGCTTGTTGTAGTTGATTGTATTTTTCTCTGGTTGTAGTTGCTGGTTGTTGATGCATTACTGTTTTTTTTGTTGCTGTTGTTTGTTTTCTGAGTTGTTTGTTCTCAGTTGAGTGTCTCCTCTTCCCACTGCAGCAGAAATGTCAGCCTCACCACCGCCGCTGTTTAAAAGCTCTCCATCAGGAACCATCAGGAGAGTTGCGGTTGCCACTCCCTCGCCGCCTTGGCATTTTCCCTCCACGTCTCTTCTCCTCTATTTATTTCTGGCTCTATTTATTTCGTCCACACTCGGCTGCAGAGGTAAAAACATGCCGCGGCGCGTATGCAAATCTTGTTAGCTTCACATCAAGGCGTGACATTTCAGAAATATGAAATAAATTGATATGGCCCAATTAGATTGAAACTGCCGTCGTCCTCGCCCTCCCCCGTCTCCCTCAGACTCTCGCCTCGTCCCAAATTGCTTTGCATTTGCCTGCTCGCACTCAGAGCTCTTAATTATATGGTGTTGTGTGGCGGCATTTGGCTGGAACAGCGAGGAGCCGGCGAGGGCTGCTGCGCGGCGGTTAGCCTGTGCGGCTAGGATGCGGCTAAAAGCTTATCCCGGCGGGGGAGAGGAGGGAGGACGGGGGAGAGGAAGCTGGCCGATGAGCAGGAGAACAAAGAGGTAAACCTCCGGTTTCAGCTGGCCGGACGGAGGAGGACGAGGGGGCGCTCAGCAGGGACAGACGGACAATTGTAAAGTTAGAAAAAAGTGTGTTTGTGTTGTCGCTCTCGTATCCTTATGAGGACTGAATGACCTCACAGAGATGGTGATGTGAGGGAGATTTGGATCATGGTGAATCTATAAAAGAGGTTTTCATAACAGAAAACATTCAAAAATCTCTTTCTTAAATTGAAATAAAGAAGGATAATCAAAAGTTGCTTTTATAATTAACCCTTAGGTGTCACGACGCTTAAAAGAATAATGTCAGTATGTTGAGCTGTCTCCAGGCCATCGTCTAGAGATTCTGTAATTTCTATTTTCCATTTAAAACATTGACAACGACGAAAAAAGAAAACAATTAAACTAAACATCAACACTGAGAAATCCACGAACTGCGCTTCAACAATGCTGACAATGACAACATAATTAAAAGTTGTGTTCAATTCAGTGCTCTAACCTGCCTGTTTAAAATAACATGACAAATTATAGAGCATTGCTGCCTGCACAGCATTAAACCACTTAACCACAAACTGTAAACAACAACACCGTCGAATAAAAAGAACAATCTCTATGGAGATATTATGCTTTTTGGGGTTTTTGTGCATGTCAATGGTCTGCAAAAGATAGAATCACAAAGTACCGGAACATGGTGACATCACTATGTACGCTCACGCTGCTATTGGTTAGCGCTCCAACACATTGTACATGATAGGCTAAGGGGCGGGACATTGCTAAAGAGTTGACCAATCACAACAGAGCCGGCCAGCTAACCAATCAGAGCAGACTGGGCTCTGGTTTCAGACAGAGGGTGAAAAGAGGAGCTGCAGCACAGGCAGTATGAGAAAAATAAAGAGCTTTCTGAACATTGAAGCATGGAGACATGTCTCAGGAGAGGGAAAAAATACAAATATGAATCTGAAAATGAGCAGAATAGTGCTCCTTTAAAGTTGGTCAATGAACTTTGACCTCATGGATGCACCTACAATGCAAACAAGTTTACCTTGAGTTGAAACTTTCCCAAAGATATGGATAAAAGAAAGTAAACTCTGCAAAAAACTGTCCAGATAAACATGAACGGCAACAAGAGAAACATTGACATCTCTTGGAACACACACACACACACACCACACACACACACACACACACACACACACACACACACACACACACACACACACACACACACACACACACACACACACACACACACACACACACACACATACACACACAGTGGTTTGTTGCTTGTGGCGGTCATGTTGAGGGCAAACAGTGTCATTGATTTCTCTGATTCCCCGTTGTAGACAGTAGATGCAACACACACACACACACACACACACACACACACACACACACACACACACACACACACACACACACACACACACACACACACGCTTCCATAGGCAACAAACATCCATATCTACACATATACGGTACTCACTCACACACACACAGACACACTCACACACAGACACAGACACACACAGACACACACACACAGACACACACACACACACACACACACACACACACACACACACACACACACACACACACACACACACACACACACACACACACACACACACACACACACACACACACACACACACACACACCTCTCTATCTCGACCTGCTGACAGCTGATTGGTGGATTAGACAGGGTGACTAAAAGCGGTGAGGTAATCTTCTCTCATTATTTCAATTACCAGGCTAAACGCAGCAATCAGACACATAATGATGGCTGCTGGGTGGGAGAGGGCGAAAGAGAGGGAAAAAAGGAGACAGAGAGGGAGACAGAAAAATATTTGCATTGGTTTGACAGAAAAATGCACATTTGGAGGAGAAGAAGGAGACAAAACAAGAGAGGGAGGGCAGACAGAGAGACGGAGAGAGGGAAATATTTGTATTGATTTCACACACATTTGCTCGGCGGGGAGGAGAAGAACGACAGCAAGGAGCGGAAATCGATGGCGGCATTTGCATCGATTCCTCGGTGGGGATACACCTTTATTTGCAGAAAAAAAACACACATGACGAGAAGAGGAGAAAATACAGTAAGGGAGAGTTGTAAAGAGAAAGGGAGAAGATGAAAAATATTTGCATTGATTTCTGCAGCAGGAGATCAAATGTTGACGGGAGAGGAATGATTCTCCTTTCTCTGACCGAAGGAAGAGATCCAGCAAAATAAAGAACAACGCGGATAGGAGGAGAGGAAGAGGAGGGGGAGGAAAGAGGAGGAGGAAGAGGGGGAAATAGGAGGAGGAAGAGGGAGGAAATAGGAGGAAGAGGAATTAATAGAAGGAAGAGGATAAGGAGGAAGAGGAAGGAAATAGGATGAGGAAGAGGGGGGAAATAGGATGAGGAAGAGGAGAGGGAAGAAAGAGGAAGAGGAAGGAAATAGGAGGAGGAAGAGAGGAAGAAGATAAGGAGGAAAGAGGAGTAGGAAGAGGGAGGAAATAGGAGGAGGAAGAGGGAGGAAGAGGGGGAAATAGGAGGAAAAGAGAATTAATAGAAGGAAGAGGAAGGAAATAGGATGAGGAAGAGGAGAGCGAAGAAAGAGGAAGAGGGGGGAAATAGGAGGAGAAAGAGGGAGGAAATAGGATGAAGAAGAGGGAGGAAATGGGGGAAGAAAGAGAGAGAAAATATGAGGAGGATGAGATGGTGAGAGAAGATTAAGAACACTAGACAGACCAATTGAGGGAGGACAAGAGGAGGAGGAAGAGGATAAGGAGGAAAGAGTAAGAGAAAGGGGGAAGACATAGGAGGAGGAAGAGGAAGGAAAAGGAGGAGGGAAAAGTGGGAAATAAGAGGAAAAAATAAAGGAAATGGGTGAAGAGGAAGATATAGGATGAAGAATACGGAGGAAATAGGTGGAAAAAGAGGAGGAAGCATGAAGAAGAATAAGGAAGCAGACAAAGATGAAGAAGAGAGGGAAGAAGTGAAGAGTAAGAGAAAGATTTTACAAAGAGATTGAGGAAGAGGATGAAGAAGGACAGACCGCAGAGGAGGAGGAGGCGGAATAAAGGGGCAAGAAAAGAAGTAAAGCTGTTAGGAGATGAGGGGAGAAGGACAAGATGAATTCAGTAGGAAAGGAAGAGGAAGAGGAGTGAAGATGAAGGACTGTTTGAGCAACAGAACTAAACTTTACTAAACTTTCCCTGAAATCTCAAACACATCGGAGGAAATCAGATGTAAATGTCCTTTCTGTATTCCTCTTGTCTCCTCTCCGCATCACATCCAGACGTATTCAGCGTTGGATTCAAAAGCTCCATTCACAAGATGCAGATTTCCCGGCGACAGACGCTTTGAAGTCGCATTTGTTCGCCTATTGTTGAGTGAATTCACAAGCGGAGGAAGAGGAAGGTGTCAGTGAACGCAGCACACATTTTAAATCAGGGCTTGCTGAGGAGGTGATCAGATCAGACACAGGTGAGGTGGGTCATGGGGGGGTCATAAACTCCTCACCTTGATCTATACTGTTAAACTATTAGACTGTATGTCTTTGGGTTGTGGTAGATCGTCCTTTTTTTGCTAAGGGAGGTTTCTAACTTAGGGAAATGACTCGGAGCTTCTTAAGTGTGAGCCTTAAGGAGCTTCAATGCTTCCTTTATTAACTCCTTAAGGATACATCGGTCCATCCAAAGGGAAAAAAAGGGGATAATGCCGCAACGTTTAAAGCGACAAACCATCGGCAAGGAGAATTGCGGATCATGTGAGTTAACGTTCTTATTAAAGAGGACGTGTTCTGCTCATTTCCAGGTTCATATTTGTATTTTGTGCCTCTACTTTCATGCTTTAATGTGCAGAAAGGGGGCGGGAACACAGGGATTTTAGCCGTTGCAGACCATTTACATGCACTAAAACCTATATAACATACTACAGGAAAAGTGAAAGCCCCCAAAATCATAAGAGGCATGTTCCATCATCTGCCATAGTCTGCTAAAATGCTTATCACAAAGTGAAGCCAATGGAAAAGTCCCATTGGCTTTCAGTCGAAGGAGCCTTCGCTATGCTCACTTCCAGAAAGGCCTACGAAACACGTCGTCAATGCACAGCTCTCTCTCTATTTATACATCTTTCTTTTTATTTGAAGTCTTTGATTCCTCTTCTTCTTCTCTTCCTCTTATCTCTCTTTCTTCACCCCCCCCCCTCCTCTCCATTTGATTGACAGGGTGGACAGATGCTGCTCTATAAACAGGTAACCTGATCTACAGAGCCCATCTGGTCCCAGCTCTGTTCAATTCACACTACACACACACACACACACACACACACACACACACACACACACACACACAGTGCAATGACTCACACACCTACATGTTGGGAGACATAAAAAGATTCACACACACATGCAGACACACACACGCCTGCACATGGACAAATATGGATGGGTATCAAATAAATATGGCGAGGAAACACACGGTGATTCATGCGCGCGCGCGCGCGCACACACACACACACACACACACACACACACACACACACACACACACACACACACACACACACACACACACACACACACACACACACACACACACACACACACACACACACACACACACACACACACACACACACACACACACACACACACACACACACACACACACACACACACACACACACACACACAGGGGTGACGTCGATCATGTGATGGCGACACCTGGACAGGTCTGAGCGAGGCCATAGGACGGAGAGTGTGTGTGTCGTGGTTTTGTGATGCTGCAACACACACACACACGGGGGTGTGTGTGACGTCGATCGTGCGATGGCGACACCTGGACAGGTCTGTGCGAGGCCACAGGATGGAGAGTGTGTGTGTCGTGGTGTTGTGATGCTGCGGGATATCGCAGGTGAAACATCACCTGGAAACTCAACGCCACCGAGTTTGACCTCCGACACCCAGAGAACGCCGGACACGAAAAACCCAAAAAATGTTGGTTGAATTTCATCAGAACTTTAACACAGTGACATCACTTTGGAACACTTAAGCTTCCATTGGCTCTAACACATTGTACGCGATAGGCTAAGGGGGAGGGACATCTGCAAGCGGTGGCCCAATCACAACAGAGCCGGCCAGCTAACCAATCAGAGCAGACTGGGCTCTGGTTTCAGACAGAGGGTGAAAAGAGGTGCTGCAGCACAGGCAGTATGAGAAACATAAAGAGCTTTCTGAACATTAAATCACATAATTTGAATGAACTCAAGTCTTAGATTCAATAGCCTCTTGTTGATCTAAAGTATTGCCCTGTCCTCTTTTCTGAATTTGCACACACATACAGTCTGCAGCCTCTTATGAATAACATGCTAACCGCTGGTTGTTAATTATTGACTCTAAAGGCGTTTCAACATGGCCCTCAGTAAGCTAATGGCTAAGTGTAACAGCGTCTGCAGGCGCACAGTGACAGCTACCACCGCAGGCTAACCGTTAACAGCTAACCAGTAATTATGAACAGCCCCCTCTGCTTCACCCTTAAGGACTTATCATGTTGTTTAGCCATTAGCATGTGCTAGCACGCTGCCCAGAGCGTGGTGCCGCGCTCGCCCTGTGGCGCGTTGGCATTTCCAAGACGCTAATTATCACAAACTGGTTGGCAAATGCTACTTAGCCTCGTTCAGGGGGGGTCAGAGGAATTATGGGAGAATGAGTCCTGAGAGTTAAGGCAGCGGGGGGAGCGTGGCCGGCCGAGTCTTTGTTTTGGATAATGATAGATTTTAAGCTGCAGGTCACTTCATCACTTTCACCTCTTCACACTCACTCCTTCCTTTCCTTGCTTCCTTCCTTCATCACTTCCTGC
Source organism: Eleginops maclovinus (assembly GCF_036324505.1). Taxonomy (NCBI): domain Eukaryota; kingdom Metazoa; phylum Chordata; class Actinopteri; order Perciformes; family Eleginopidae; genus Eleginops; species Eleginops maclovinus. The sequence continues at coordinate 22,567,375 of NC_086367.1, read as the reverse complement.
CCTCCTTCTCTTGCAGATATGGTACAAAATACATTAAATGAGTCTCTTCTTAACTGTATTTAAAGGTGATTTGGTTTAGAGACATTTATAAATCAATAAATAAAAAACGAGGGACAAATTAAATAGAAAAAAAAGGTTGTTTGAAATGTATAGGGTAAGATGTACCTTCAAAATAAAAATAGGAGTCAGGTAATATATAAACAAATTAAATGGTGATTATGGAACTTTTGGTATGGTTATGGAAGGGAATAAAGAAGTGAGGTTTAAAAAGTGTTTCTGCACAAATATTGTACAAAATGTCCGAATTGTATTCAGGGATGGATGAAGGGTATTGAGCCGCTCAGTCAGGACAATTATAAAGAATGAATGAAGCTCAGAGCAAGTTCAAGCAGGAAGACTGGGTGTACATTCACCCCCCTCCGCAGCTGCAATCACCAGCTCATTACGGGCGCTCTCTTTCAACCAATCACATTACACCACAATCTCCAGCAGCCAATCATGGTGCTAGCTTTAAAACCGTCCTCCTCTCTCCTGCAGTCAGCTGTGATTTCAGGTGTTTTCCTGCGGCCTGTCTCCACCCCATCCACCTCCAGTCCTCACTGTTTTTGAATCCCATAGAGGAAAAATGAAGAAGCCTACAATAAACACACGCACCGGTTTCCACCTTTTATGGTCAATAATATTTTCATACATTTATACCGTGTTGTTTTATGTCTTCATCTTCATCTGCATTCTTTTGGGAACACATTTAACAAAGACCAAAATAAATTACTACCATTTACTCCTCTTCCTCCACTCTCACACTCTTCCTCCCTCGACCGTGTTTACAACAAACATTTCCAGCAAACATAATAACAGAGGGCACCAACTGTTGCTAGGCGACAATTACAGCGATGTCTGAGTGTGTGTGTGTGTGTGTGTGTGATGATCACCTCGCAGTTAAAAGAAAACAACAAACAAACAAAGTACAAACAAACCCTGTGTTGCTGTTTTCTTTACTTTTGAAGTTCCAAAACTTCACATGACTCCAGGAATTAGACTGTATCCGGTCCTTTACATAGACAGATACTTCAAATAGAAAACAGTCATGTACTTAAACACATACCTGTGGTACTTGTACTTTACTTAAGTACTTAAATATTATATAACTTTATACTTATGGTCCACTATCTCTGACTTAAATATTGGGTTTGTTAGTGCTCCACAGTTGTCTGACCACTTTAATGTCTTTTACCATTACGGTTTGTATTTCCAGTGAAAGTGAAAAACACGCATTTCCAGATGTGTGTTTTTGAAATGTTTGTGATAAGCTACAGGAATAAGTGTTTACTAATAAGTTGAGAAAACTAAACCACTGCTGAAAGAAGATAAAGTGTTAAAACAAATCACAGCATTTGGAAAATGAAACTTGAAATAATAACCTTTATCCTCGTTTACGTGTCATTTGAAATTGAGAAATGTAAATATTGTTAGACGTGTAGAGAAAGTACTTCAGGAGTTTCGCTCTCATAAACATTTTAAAGTGCAGGACATTAAAACTGTGTTATCCTTTAAAACTAGGAAATAAAATCATAGATAAATGATTAAATTATGTATTTTAAAAACTAAAGAATGGATTAAAAGAGCTGCAATTTTTAGACATTATAAATAATCCAGTAAAACAATTAAAGATACAAATAAATATTAGCACAGTAAATCAGGTAAAACAGCCGTGCAGCGCTGGACGGCGGGCAGCAAAAAGCATCTGGTTAGACTGAAGCTAATGGCAGAGGTCAAAGGTCAGAGAGGCTGCTTCTTAACTTACACAGGCCACACACACACACACACACACACACACACACACACACACACACACACACACACACACACACACACACACACACACACACACACACACACACACACACACACACACACACACACACACACACACACACACACACACACACACACACACACACACACACACACACAATGTGGATGGTGTACTATCAATTTACATGAGGGAGATTTTTAAGGATCACTGAACGACTTGCTCTCACACTTAGACTTTACACACACACACGCACACACACTTCCTCCAAATGAAGACTGGAGCTGTCAACACACACATAGGCCTTCCACACACACACACACACACACACACACATAGACACACACACATTCCTTCAGCTGCTGGTACATTGAGTTGAAACCTCCGAGCTTCCAGATGGCACATTTTAGCATATTTTGTTATTGTTCTCAAACTTTCAAACCTTTATTTGTTAGCAGAGCATTCACACACACACACGAGCTCGCCATTATTCTCAAATTACTAAATGAATTGAATAACTCTACTGTAGTATAAATCACACCTTATGACTTTCACTGAAGTAAAGGATCGTCTTCCACCACAGAGATCTTTGTTTACGTGAAATTATGGAGTTTTATATTAAAGTCAACAAACTAAAATACACTATAAATAAAAAACAAGGACCACGTGAAGCTGATGCTCCTCCTCTGTAAGTGAACCTCTCTCTCCTGTATGTGATCCACTCGCTGTAATAGACTCTCGCCCATCAGTTTGGACTAAATAGTGAATATTGTGTTTGTGATGAACTGCGTGCATCGATCTGCAGATGATGCGTTCACTTCCTTTAATGACTCCGAGAGACATTTATTAAAGCAAGCGGGCAGGAAATCAATCCTAACCCGACTGCAACCACATTACTGCGGGTGTGTGTGTGTGTGTGTGTGTGTGTGTGTGTGCGAGAACACTGACCACCTCAGTGGACGCAGATCTCAAGTGTTACATTATCTGCTGCTGTGTTCACTGTCATATTAAAAGTGGGAGATTTCGCATTGTTTTTTGACAATAAATAAAAATATCTAAAATACAAACATAAATAAATAGTGCTATAAAAATCTAATTTGGTGATTTGTTAAAAAACAAAAGGTTAAATAAAAATATGACAATATTTTGTACTGTATTTTTAATGTTCCCATAATTATTTCATTTTTGATTGAGCTAGGCTAACAGTTTCCCTTCACTTCCATTACTTGTGCTAAGCTATGCTAAAATCGTGCTACACACTTCAATCAACTGCAACGTCCAACTCGGGAAAAGACAGCTTACCAAAGTCAGTTCTTGGTTGTCGGACATTTCCTGAACGCAGCGCTTACACAATGTAGACAGAACATGCCGTAACACACAGGAAATGTGTGTGTGAGTGTGTGTTTCGGTGGAGGACACTTAGGCTGTAAAGTAAACACTCATCTCTTATTAACACACCACATCTCTAAAACACGAAGCTCGGCCAGCGGCGGACGATCCGTCGTCGACCCACAGCAGAACACACACACACACACACACACACACACACACACACACACACACACACACACACACACACACACACACACACACACACACACACACACACACACACACACACACACACACACACACACACACACACACACACACACACACACACAGAGGAGGGTAATATCTGCTGACTGATGGCAGTGATGACAGGAAGGCCCTGAAGCAGCCATCACTAACCCGACTGTAAACACGCAGCGAGAGAGGGGAGGATGGGTGTGTGTGTGTGTGTGTGTGTGTGTGTCTGTATGTTCTTGGCTAAATGTGTCCATTGATTAATTGATTGGTTATTATCATGTTACTGATGTCAGGTCCTCAAGGCGACCGGCTACAGCTGTTTAGAGAGAGTATGGAGAGGAGGTGTGTGTGTTTGTTTGTGGTGTGTTTACAGACACTGAGAAAACAACAGATATCAGAGAGTTGAGTGTTTCCATTTGATCTTACTTAATATTTCTATTCCACTTCATGTTAGGGGAACTATGGTACTTTTTAATCCGCTACATGTATTGGAACATGTAATCGAGGCCTTTGTTGTTCCGGAAGTATCGAAAGGAGTTTCAGGCATTCTTTATTTGTATTCCCAAACATTATCAATGCTTTAGGTACATAAGGGATCTTTTGCTGGTTACTCATATACTTTTACATAGATAGGGTTTTGAATCTTTTTCTAAACCAAATTGAGCGAAAATGCTTCTTCCTCCGCTGCATCTTTTCTGCCTTGTTTGGATGTGTGGATGTGTGTGTGTGTGTGTGTGTGTGTGTGTGTGTGTGTGTGTGTGTGTGTGTGTGTGTGTGTGTGTGTGTGTGTGTGTGTGTGTGTGTGTGTGTGTGTGTGTGTGTGTGTGTGTGTGTGGCAACCGCAGAAGTGCAAAAACACAAGTCGACAGCTTTCCCTGAAATCCTCGAGCACTATTTAAAAACTAAAAATCCATACCGACAATCAGATTTCCACACACAGACACACACACACACACACACACACACACACACACACACACACACACACACACTCTCCCATCATGTTTTTATCCTCTCTCTTTTAGCACAAACTAGATTTGTTCAGCATCTTGAATCACCTCAAAGACATAAGATATCTTGTGTGTGTGTGTGTGTGTGTGTGTGTGTGCGCATCTTGATGTCTTTCTTTCCCGAGCTGCTTCATCAAAACACACACACACACACACACACACACACACACACACACACACACACACACACACACACACACACACACACACACACACACACACACACACACACACACACACACACACACACACACACACACACACACACACACACACACACACACACACACACACACACACACCTGAATATACTCTTTTCGTGATACTTTATACCTATACACTATATTTATGAGAGCATAAGCTCCAGTCAAAACATACGGTATATATCTTAAAAAACTCTGATGTTTTGTTTTAAATTAAACTTCCTAACAAATGACAGGCCTGCAAGTACATCTGAAACAATTACTCAGTGAGTTAATTACAAATTAACTCTGAGAGACAGCTCAATAGGAATATAAGAATCCATAAATGAGTTCCTGAACGCCTCGTTAAATGCATAGAAAACAACTTGTCTTTTTTTATGTAGCTCCCATGTAGTTCACACGTGAGGGCAGAGGTCTGCTGAGTGTACATATATATGTTTGCAGATTTAGTAAAAAAATTGGGTTCCTGTTTTAGTGTCGAGGGCACAAAAGTGCCAATCACAACGGGAAACAGGTAAAGTGTTGCATTAGCAAAGCTCCTCTTTAAACCTGGAACTGGATAAATAGTAGGAGCACAGGTACACTTACAGTTCAGTCTGGACTTTAAAACTAATTTCTACATAAAAGTTTAGGGCAGGATCTGTCATGCAGCACTGTGGAGATTTCTACTTAATGAAAGTTTAATACTACACTCCTGTCTTGTGGTCAAAACTCTGCTTTTAAAATCAATGTTAGAGCAAAAGATGGAAGGAAAACGTATAATATTACTGCTGATAAATTTAACCCCTGAAGTAGATCATGCAAGCATCAAGCATTTCTGAGGAGTGGAGTTGATGTGAACTCCATTTGTTGATGCTTCGATTAATACTCATAATTTTAAGACTTTTCCTGATCTCATTTGAAGACGCAACCTACACTAGAGCCACGACTGCTGCTCGTGTCCAGATCTGAGAAACAGCTTGTGACTCAACCTCCGACCTTTCACCTCCTCACAGTTTGTTGATCTGTGACTCACAGAGAGACAAACAGATGATGGCGAGGAAGCGAAATATGGAGAAGCAAAACAAACATTTTAATGATCCGAAAGGCGGGAGAGTAACTTCCCGAGGAGGACGAAGAGGATAAGAAGAAGAAGAGGAGGAGGAGGATGTAAAGCGAGATGTAACGTGAGAGACAGAGGTGCGAGTTAATGTGTCCATCTCCCTGAAGTGTGTGTGCAGTCTATTTATCCTTAGCAGAGTGTGTGTAAGTGTGTAAGGCGATTACAGATCTGGAAGCTTTGGTTACATTCCCCTCTCTCATCCTGCCATCCTGCCCGACCAAACGGCGGTGGGTTTGATGGTTTTAGTGCCTCACCGCTCGATGCAAATCTCATCACCAGTTTTCAGACACGAACGCTTGGGAAGCGACAAACAGAAACCGGAGAGAGAGAGAGAGGCCGCATTAACTCGGCCGCCGCGGCTCCTTCAAGAAAAGGAAAAAGGAAACCAGAGGCTGAAAATATGGCATTGGGTTTCAGCCGTTTGGAAAATATCCTCAATTTGATCAAAAATTTATAATGTGACTTTTAGAGCAGCTTGGATTTCCTCGAGGCTGCTGCTGCACATTATACAGCTCCTTTAATGCGGTTAACACACTTAAACACACCGCGCTGCCCTGCACTCTGTATCTTTGTGTGTCTGTGTGTGTGTGTGGCTTTCTGTGTGTGTTGATGCAATATTAGCCCGCATGTGTGTATGTGTGTGGGTGCGTGTAAAAAGTCATTATAAATGATAATTTGCAGGATATGTAAACATGTAAATGTATTTATTTGTTCGGCCAATTCCCTTACTGCCTTTACCGTCAACATATCACTCAATGAGACATGACCAACTGGGACGAGACTAAAAACACACAAGAAACCCGTAGAACTCCTACAAAGACACCACAACAAATACAAAGAGATGCAAAGCAGCTGAAAAGCTACACAAAGATATTCACAAAAAGTGGAAGAAATGGACATGGACAGAGCCAGGCTACCTGTTTACCACTTTTCCCCAGTCTTTATGCTAAGCTACACTGGCTATAGTTTCTAAATTGCACGGTAGCCACAACCCTTATTAACCGTAAATGAAGAAGGCTGGAAATGAGTGGATTGGGACCATAAATATTGACAATTTTTCCTAGATCTCTATACAATCTGTCGTAGACTTCTAAATGTTCTCATAAATGTATACACATCTCTCATAGACTTCTGTACAATCGTATAGACTTCTCCATGCTCTCATAGACTTCTTTACATTCTCATATACGTCTACATGATCGCATTGACTACTATACAATCATAGACTTCTAAATAATTTCATAGGCTTCTATACATTCTCATATACTCCTATACAATCTCTCTGACTTCTATACAATCTCAAAGACTCCTATAAAATCTGACAGACTTCTTTATAATCTCATAAACCTTTATGCAATCTGATACACTTCTATACCATTTCACAGACCTCTATACAATCTGATAGACTTCTATACCATTTCATAGACCTCTATACAATCTGATAGACTTCTATACCATTTCATAGACCTCTATACAATCTGATAGACTTCTATGCAATCTCATAGACCTCGATACAATCTCATAGACTTCTATGCAATCTCATAGACCTCGATACAATCTCATAGACTTCTATACAATGTCAGAGACTCCTACACAATCTAATAGCCTTAGTGTAAGGCTTCACTTTTCAGATCAGTTAGACCCTTACAGTTAGCATATAGACATGAGTGATATAATTCTGAACATGTAACTTAATTCTTAAAAAAGGAAAATGAAGGGTATTTAAAAAAGGTTTCAAGTTTCCGTATGTGGCTTTACAAGGTACAGCTTTTGGTTCACCATCTAACCCTCATAATGTGGCTATTGTTATCCTCAATGGAATAAAACAAATCAGGTAGATATTTTTAAAACTCCACCAAATGAAAATCTGCTCAGAGATTGTAGGTCAACCTCTTGAGAAACACAAGGAGTCAATTTGCCTTAATGACATATTATCATGTTCTGAACAGTGAATACAAATGGTTACCCTTCAAATTGGGGATACAGTGTTCCCTGATTTAATAAGGTAAGACTGAAGCACTCTTTTGTGCATTAGTCATGCTTAAAATGAAATATGGAGCTTGATCCTGTATCTAATTTACGTTTTATACATTGGGTTTGGAGAGTGTGTGATATGTTAACTGTTTGAATACTTGTTTATTGTCTAATGTTGTCTGCTGTGACACAAGACACATTTAAGACGCATTGTGGTTTTGTTTTCCATCATTTTGATTTCCTTCTTTATTTTTATAAAAGTTTCCATTTATTTCTGTTGTTTCCCTTTCTCTTTCTCGTGGATTTTCTTGTCTTCTCCTCTCCCTCCCACTCGCTGCCGCCGTGTTTATGTTCCACTTCATATCGAGTTGTTCCTCTGCTGGTATCAATATTGTTCGCTTGCCTACGAATCAATACGCAGAAATAAAAAACTTTACCAACCCAATCAATTACGCCCACTTCATTTTCATAACTCGACTCCATCGTCCTCAAACGTCGCGACAACAGCCCGATCATCCTGCCCCTCTCCTGGGAAACGTGGTCCTCCTCCCCCTTCATCCTCACCCCATCTTTCTCCCTCATCTCCCCCCTACTCTCCATCCCGCTGTATTAAAGCCGGAATTGTTAACGAGGTATCGGATTCTGCAATGATGGACGTTACAAGGAGAAAAATCTGAGGCCGGATCGGTTTACGTCTAAAGCGACGGGATGGGATCAATAACAATATTTTCCCTTGAAAACAGCAGCCTCTTCCCCTCAATAAGCATCTTCACCCTCCCCTCTTTCTCTCCCCCTATCCACTTTAAAAGCCCCTCCTCATTCATTTTTAATGGCGGGGAAAGGGAGGGGGTTTAGTAGGTTGCGCGGTTAGCAGCGGCGGCGGAAGGCTAATACGCCGACAGCTGTGCAGTGTGCCGGGGCGAAGACGCCGTTTTCGGGGTGAGGAAGAGGAGAGGTGAGGGGGGAGGTCAGTGTCAGCGGCTAATTGGTTCCTTGGCTGTGACACTCGATCCGTCTGATCCAATCAGAGGAGTCTGAGACAGGATGGAGAGTTTTACAGAAACACCTCGTAATGCGATGAAATCCAAAACTGCAGCCTCAGAAACGACCGTGGAGATAAATCAACGCCTCCGAGCGAAACTCTCAAACCAAATATCACATGTTTATAACATTAATGTTACATCATCCAAAGTGCTCTAAATGCATCACAGACCATAAAACACCACATGATCGTTCAAAACCCAAATAGAGTCAAATGCAACCTCAATTCCAGGACTGAAGGAGAAAACGTGCGTCTCCGTTTATGTGCATTTGTGTAATTTGTCCAGCAGTGGCTCAGTCAGTAGGGGCTTGGACTGGGAATCGTAGGGTCGCCGGTTCAAGTCCCCGAACAGACTTGGAATATGGAAAGTGGACTGCTACTTGGAGAGGTCCCAGTTCACCTCCTAGGCCCTGCTGTGGTGCCCTTGAGCAAGGCACCGGACATCTCCAATCCCCCCTCCCCATTGCTCCCCGGGCGCTGCGCAATAGCTGCCCACTGCTCCTAGTACTAGGATGGGTTAAATGCAGAGGACCAATTTCACTGTGTGTGCTCTGCTGTGTGCATGTATGTGACTAATAAAGAGGGTTTCATCCTCCGATTCTTTAACCGTGTTTGGAACAAAAGATTTCTTACTCTTTACTCATATTTGTTAATTCCAGCTTTTTGGGGGCATTCTGTGGACACCTGACTCTTCAAATCTGCCCACATTTTGATGCAAATCTTCGAGTTTCTATGATCAATATGTACTGATTTCTTTTATATTAATTGAACTGTTCTTCTGAGGCATCATTGTCTCTTTTTTCAATTGTGAGTCTAATTGAACCATTGTCCATTGATTTGTTCTCCATTTACAATGAGACAACAAAATCTTCAACCAATGGACTTTCAACACGTTAAAAAGCATGAAATCAGTTATGGTTTCTGGTCCCGGATTGGCCTCCAAGTTTAAGATACGTTCAGTTTTGATGCTCTAACTCACGAGGATATTTAAGACAAAGTGTTCTCCTAACTTTGTGTCCACATCGTGAAGCTTTGAGGCGTGAAAACAACACGAAGCTCACATCAAAGACTTTAAGAGACTCTTGAGTCTGTCAGCCACTCGACCCCGAACTCAAGTACTGATGAGGAGGGGTCACACACACACACACAAACACACACATGCAGAAACAGGAGGGTTTAACCTCCGCCGCTGTATTTTGTCTCCGGGGTCAACGGGAGGATTAACCCTCTGAAGCCGTGGTCACATCATCACTTCCTGTTGGTCAGCTGACCTCACACTTCACATCATTGGAGGAGACAGATAGATCCTCTGAGGGACGAGAGCAACAAAAGCCTCGACCTCCAGACGACCCGAAGCTTCTCATCCCAAATGAGACGTTTAACCTCAAAGAGAATTAAGAAGACAACGGATTCTGGAGCTCCTGAATGCAGCACTCAGAGGAATGTCAAGTTGGGAAGCAAAATATAAGGATTTCAAATTAAACTTTACAAAACTGAGCTCAGCTAAACTACTCAAACTAAACTTATACCCCAAACTAAACTAAAAGGAACTCAACTCAATACAACTAAATCTCAACTCCGTACTTTTCTATGTAAATAATATCCTACCAAACTAAACTACGTTAACTCCGATAAGATTCAAATGAAGTAAAACTTAACATTATGCATCTAAACTCAAATAATGTGTGACGAAACCAAACAAAATTCACATCATTTAAACTAAACTGTTGATAAAGTGAAGTGAAGCTTGTATTACGTAATAATTGCAACATACCAATGGTGGGTTTTCATTGTCTGTCTCCACAAAATATTTGATACGAAACTACAAAATGTTTAAGCTATGCTAAACTAAACTCAATTAAACTAAAACTCAAATTGCTGTATTTAAACAATCTCGAACTTGGATTAAACTAAACTCAAAATAACACATGTATGTTAGAAAACGTGAACAAAACTGAAATCAATCAAACTCAATCTCGGACTAGTGAAGTGTGTAATACGCAGGATATGTTTTCTTTATATCTGACCATTTTAGAAAACATTCAGGCTAAACTTTTGGTGATGTTTTACCTTCACATGACCACAGTGACCGTTACTGCGTTGCTATGGTAATTAGCATGTTGAGAGTAACCTAGCAACGGTTGCCCTGTAGTTTTTTTTAAGCTGTTAAAAAACACTTTGAAAAGATAGAAGTTCGTGTCTATTTTGACCCAACTTTTACAAACTCTACTTCTTTGGACCTCAGAAAGCAGCTACCTCACACACCTGTCTCGTCTCTCTGCGCAGGACGTTTAGATTCGCAGTCTGATCACAAAGTGGCTCGCCGCCGCAGCGAAGGTGTGTCGGTTAATTAGAGCGAGTTTAACACGTCTTTGTCTCGCTGCAAATGACTTCACCACGGTGCCGTTAATTTACTGTGACAGAGCGTGGAGGCTCTGCTGGATACTGCAGGGAGTTCCTGCAAAATAATGCACACATCAAACTGCTGCAAAATACTGCACACTTCAGACTGCTGCAAAATACTGCACACTTCAGACTGCTGCAAAATACTGCACACTTCAGACTGCTGCAAAATACTGCACACTTCACACTGCTGCAAAATAATGCACACCTCAGACTGCTGCAAAATACTGCACACTTCAGACTGCTGCAAAATACTGCACACTTCAGACTGCTGCAAAATACTGCACACTTCAGACTGCTGCAAAATACTGCACACTTCAGACTGCTGCAAAAATACTGCACACATCTCCATTTTTTCCTCCATCTTCTACCTCCATCCCTGTATCCTCACCTCTTTCTCAAGACATCTTCCTCATCCATCTCCCCTTTTTTCCCCTCCATCTTTCCTCCCCTCCATCTCATCGCTTCTTTCTCACCCATCTCCCCTTCTTTCTCCTCTGTTCCCTCCATCGTTTTCCCCACATCTTTCTTCCATATCATCCCTTCTTTCTTCTCAATCTTTTTCTACCCTGTCTCCCTCTCTCCTCAATCAATCTCCCCCTCCTATCGCTCCATCTTTCTTTCCAATCCAACCCTCTTTCTCCCCTTTTCTCCCCCATCTTCCCATATCTTCCACTCTTTCTCCTACATCTTCCTTCCATATCTTCCTTTCTTCCTCCCCCTCTTCCTCCTCTTCTCCTCTCTCCTTTCTCTCCCTTAATTGCGTCACTTTATTTTCCTCTCTAATATTTGATCCATAAAGCGTCTCATTAAATTAATCACAGGCTGCATTATATCGCTACCTGTGGTGAAAAGTGACAGATTTGCCGATTGCTGCCGTTTCGTGAAGGAGGCTGTGTGTGTGTATGTGTGTGTGTGTATGTGTGTGTGTGTGTGTGTGTGTGTGTGTGTGTGTGTGTGTGTGTGTGTGTGTGTGTGAGAGAGTAAAAGGGGGGAAGGGGAGGGGGGAGTCAAAATGGCGTCCACTCAGTGTTAAAATCATCAGGTTAATTTGCTTTTCCAATTTAACACACCATAAAATAATCACCTGATTTTACGTCACTCTCCTGTGAACTGAACTAAACCCTGCAGAGGAAAATGTAAAACGTATTGGTTGGATTAAATAGCCTACATTTTCACCATACTTCAAAGTAGCCAAACTACATGCAAAAACTCAGCAATTAAAAGGTTAATTTCCAGCAATAAATCAAGTATATTCAATGTGCAACATAGACAAAATGCATTTAGAAATAAAACAATTAAAATGATCTTTTGGGACAATTTAAGGACTTAATTCAATGTGCAGCCTAGCCCAACCACGAACAACAGTAGCGTTTAAATACATTTTCAGCTAATTTCCATCCTAGCCAAACTACACGCAAAAACAATGCAATTTAAAAGTACATTTACAGCCATTTATATCAAAGTGTAGCACAAACTACATGCAGAAATAAAGCAATTTGAATCTTTCTTTAGCGATTCAAGAACTGTAGGTCAATGTGTATCTCATAACCAAACTACATGTAGAATTAAAGCAATTTAAATGCTCTTTTTTAACCGTTAAAGGACTCCGACATGCATTTCATTGTTCTTTTTTCAGTATAAAGGACTACATTACAATGGCATAACTATATGCAACATGATAGCAAAGCCTACAATCAAACATGCAGAATTTAAAGGATTTAATTGTTATTTAACAGACATAATTTCAATGTGCAGCCGAGCCAAACTGCATGCAAAATATAGCAATTTAAATGAGCTTTTTCTGGACTTGATTTGGTGTTGATCTGCGGATTGGTTCAGAGGTGAACTCTTCAAAGTGACAGAAGACAGAGGAAGAGGAGGAAGCAGCTTAGAGTCTTTTAGGAACACACTGCTTAACCTCCGCTGACCCGAGGACTCTGATTAAAGGAAGATTCCTCCGTTTTTCCTGTCGACCTGCTGTTTGTCCTGCCAGCCTCTTAACCCCCAATCACCTCCACACACACACAGGAAACACAGGCCAAAGACTCAGCAGGTGTGTGTGTGTGTGTGTGTGTGTGTGTTTGTTGTGTGTGTGTTTGTTGTGTCCTGCCGTGAGACTGACCTGCTGATCGTCCGCTTCACTAATTAGTAGCTTTGTCTTTCTCACCGCTGGCAGCCCAACTCCGCCTCTGATTGGCTGTGAGGAGGAAGTACACACACACACACACACACACACACACACACACACACACACACACACACACACACACACACACACACACACACACACACACACACACACACACACACACACACACACACACACACACACACACACACACACACACACACACACACACACACACACACACACACACACACACACACACACACAGCAGCTTTTGTTTTGAAGGAAATCAGTGTTGTGTCTTTGTGTCCATTAGAGGTCTGTGTGTGTTTGCAGGTGAGCTGTTGTTGTTTTTCTTTTATCCTCCCCTCCCCCCCTTCCGTATTCACTCAATCATTTACTCCCTGCACCTCCACCTCACCTCCTTTATTATGAGATGGAATAAAGAGACCCATCTGTCTGTCAGCTGTCGGTCAGTTCACCACTTTAACATGTCTTGATTTAAGCATGAAGTTCTGACAGAGACTGAAGATTTGATAAATGAATTTATAACTTCAGTGATGCCCTTTGTCAAAAGCAACCTACTTTTAAGCCCAAATCAGGAGCAATTTTGGGGACTTATTAATGGTTTTCAATACTTTAACAACTGTCAGTGGCACTTTGCATTTACTAAAGGTGTTGGCTATTTATCAAAGGTGTGTGGGCCGGATTCCTTCGAGGCATGCTATGAAACGACTATGTGCTTAATGAGATATCCCCTCGGTTTGTTGAATGGACAATTCCGTTTTGAAAACTTCCAGAACTTGAGATCCTGACCTCCACTCCCTCCTGAAAGTATAAGTTCCCACGAGCATGCCTCCTTCCCTTCCTTCCTTCCCTGCTTCCTCTCCCACAGCTGACTGATCAGCTGAGGGTCCGGCTGTAAACCCTCCTGCTGTCTCTTTATGTTTCCCCCTGAGCTCCACCTGTAGCCCCTCACAGAGAGAGCTTTTCTTGGGTTTTATTCGGGGGTTAAACCCACATCCCGCCGGGTGTCTTGTCGTCTTTTGTGCTGCCGGACAAAAGCTCCGTCCCTGCGTCTTCAGAGGGACAGCAGAGCGAGGTGACGAGCTGTCAGCGTCTGAAGGGATGCCTTTCAGACGGGGAGAAAAACACTCGTCTGACATGAGGCCAAATACCAGAGGCCTTCGTCATCCTCGTCTTCATCATGGGAAGAACGACTCAGGGAGGAAGTCTGGGAGCTTTTAGACTGGAAAACTTTTACACACTTAATTAATACTTTCAACACGCCCAAAAATGATAACAAATCTGCAAAGACTTTAAATAAAAACGACTTATTATAATTGATAAATGATCTGATCTGCAAAGTTACTAAAGGTATCGAATAAATGTGGTGAAGTGGAAACAAAAATGTAATAAATACTAATTAAATTACGTAATTAACTGCTGTGTAGTTTAGTTCACAAAAACTCATTTACATTTTTATTTTCTGCATCTATTTGTATTTTTTAATCTGTAATGTCACAAAATAATATTGCATTGCAATTTCCTTTTGAGTGACATTGCTCGTTGTTCTGCCATTTGGTAGTTGTTTGGATTATATAAAGAGAGGGGTGAGTTGTAGCGGCCATCTTTAAGAGAAGCCGAACTTTCCATGATCTGCATGAACTTTCGGTCATCAGCTGACATTTCTCTTTCCTCTTCATACTTTTTTCTCTGGAAAGTCATGCATATATTGTTTTTCAATGAGCTTTTCAGGCTGAACAATAGAGATGTTCAAATTCACTAATGCCACAGGTGTTTCATCTGTTGAAGCATTAAGTGGACCATTAACAATGTTTTCACTGCAGGAATTCAGTAAACGTAGATTGAACTAAAAATATTGTACATTTATTTCTGAATAATGCCATTTTTTAAAACTCATTTGTCTAATTCCAACTTCAGATTAAACGAGTTTGGTATCATCATTTTGATATATTGTCAGTTATAGGCTAATATTTCCTTATGTGAGACTGTATTTGAAGATGTCTCCTCTCCACCCTGACCTTTGGTGTTAAACAGATACGAGGGAGTCAGAAAGGAAAGAGGAAAGAGGGAGCAGGATTTAAAGAGGAGTTAATCCTCTCACTGTCTGTTTTCTCCTCTGACATGTTAAACAGTCACAGAAACACTAATCCTCCACAGAAACCACAGAAGAACAACCACTCCTGCTGGGGGAGGGGCGGGAGGGGGGAGGAAACAATAGAGGTTGAGGTGAGGAAGTTAGGGGAGAAGGACAGAAAATGAGGGAAATGACAAGGAAAGGTGGGGATAGGTGAAAAGTTAGGGAGTCATTAAAGGGAGAGCGGATGAAATGGGAAACTGAAGAAAAGACAGAAATTAAGGAAGGAAGGAAGGAAGGAAGGAAGGAAGGAAGGGAGGAAGGGAGGAAGGGAGGAGATAGAGGGAGAAATATGGAACGAGAGGGAACAGGAGGGGCAAAAGGAGTGAAAAGGAGGAAAGGAAGAAGGAAGGAAATAGGGGATAGGCAATGAAAGGTAAGGACAAAAAACTACCTTTGGAAAAATAAAGAAAGTAACATGATAAAGGAGGGAATGAAGGAGGGGAGGAAGCAAGGGAAACTCAAAGAAAGAAAGAAAGAAAAGGAGGGAGGTAGGAGGCAAGTGGAGAGGAATGAGAGGAAGTCAATGAAAGTGGAAAGAAAGTAGAGGAAGAAAGAACAAGACAGGTTTAAGATGGGAAATATTAAACAAGGAATCAAGGGGAAAGAAAGAAGGAAGCAAGACAAGAAGAGAGAAGAGTTTAAGGAAAAAGGAGGGACAGAATCAAGGACATGTTCTCTTCCTTTCCTTCCCCTCTTTCGTCTCCTCTTCCTCCCCAACAGATCTCAGCTTGAGGTCCATTCTCCAGAATAATGTCCTGGTGGGTGTTTACTGATGTACTCCTCCACTCGGATCCACCAAATCTACAGTACCACAGAAGAAGAATCTAAAGATACCTCGGGAGAGAGCAAGGTGGGGGGGGGGGGGGGGGGGGGGGGGATAGATCAGTTTCAGAAATAAAGGAAGTTAAAAATGTTTTCGGTCCGATCAGATCTGTTCTCTGACACATGATGAGGGGAGTTAAATTTATTCTCAGCAGTGGAGGTGTGAACACAGAAACACGTTTGGATCTCGTCCAATAAGGAGACAGGATGGTGCCTTCAAATACCTCCACGGATAATAGGAAAAAACAAATCTCCACAGATAGTTATATTATAATCTGACTCTTAAAGAGGTCCTCGTGCTCTTTGGAGGTTGTCCCGCTCCTGTAGTGTGTTCTGTAGGTTTTTGGTGCATGTAAATGGTCTGCAAAGGCTAGAATCCTGAAGTCCCGGAACATGATGACATCACTTTGTGGCACATTAGCGATTCTATTGGCTAGCACTCCAACACTTTGTACGTGATTGGCTAAGGGGCGGGACATTCTTAAGTGGTGGGCCAATCACAACAGAGCCGGCCAGCTCACCAATCAGAGTAGACTGGGCTGTAGTTTCAGACAGTGGGTGAAAAGAGGTGCTGCAGCACAGGCAGTATGAGAAACATAAAGAGCTTTTTGAACATGAAAATTAACATAAAAGGGCCCCTTTAAGAGCAGCACAATTACACCAGTTTGGAGCTTTTTTAGTCATTTGCTTTTCCTTGTAAGAATATTTTCGAGCACTTCACGGTAACATTTATCTCCCAAGATCTCCAAACTGTGTCCTTTTATTCTATTTCCAGTTCAGTCCAAACACTCACTCTGCTGCTGATTTAAATAATTATCTTCAGCGAGTAATCACAGCCCGCAGACTAAACTCCGATGTTTCATTCCAGATAAACTTTATTTTCTTCCCAGCGGTAAAACCCCCTCTGCAAGATTTATGATGACCACACACACACACACACACACACACACACACACACACACACACACACACACACACACACACACACACACACACACACACACACACACACACACACACACACACACACACACACACACACACACACACACACACACACACACACACACACACACACACACACACACACACACACACACACACATCCATAAAGATCCAATAACATTGCGACACACATCTACATCCAACCTGAAAGTGAACACTGCAGGTTGCTCTCATCTTTCCTCCAGTCCCAACCCGTCAATCAACACACTGCAATTAGCCGAACACACACACACACAAAACACACACAAAACACACACACACACACACACACACACACACACACACACACACACACACACACACACACACACACACACACACACACACACACACACACACACACACACACACACACACACACACACACACACACACACACACACACACACACACACACACACACAGCTAAAACAGAGATGTTATTGGACCACCGACCGTCTGTTCACACCAAACGAGTGAAACAGAATCAAAATGTCGCACCTGAAGTACGACTCTGGTTATACTCATTATATTATATATTTTTCTTCCACACAAATACTAACAATGTGTGTGTTTCTTCTTCCTCTGGGCCACAGATCTCCATTGTTGTATCCTCTCAGTAACTATGAATACACACTGGGTAGTTTACTTTGACTCACTCCAACAAATACTCAGCACATCTGGATTAATCCACCACAGAAAATAGTCCCTAAAAGAAATGACTACAGTGAGCAGCTGTTTGAGGAAATTACTAAAACTTAAATACAACCCTCAAAATCAATTCAAGATTCACCTGTCAGATACTTCTATTGCATCTTATAGCCTCACAAGATACTCCATTATTCAAAAACCTCAGAAAAGTAATTGAGAGTCACTTTGAGTCCGTTTAAAGAAACCAGCTCTCTGAGTTTCAGCTCATTTGGCAGCTGGTTCCAAACCACAGGAGCAGCATCACTAAGCACTCTCTTCCCCAGTTCAGTACGCACTTTTGGGTCAGTAAGACCTCGGAGCAAACCGATCAGATCCTGTGCATTAGCGGTTCATGTGCAGATCCTTAGATAAGTGACTCTTATTAAGATCTATTAGTAAATATATGATATATTTCTTATATTGTTGCGTCATGTAACAAAGTTCTGATACACAACTTATTGATGTTTACGACTTCATATTTTTGCATAAATTGGATATTTTGTCCTTGACGATTCACAAACAGTAATTCCACGGGTGAAATCTTTCGAAATGCAATAAGGAAAAAGTGTATAGCATGTTTTTGATGCACACATATTAATCTGAAACAAGTGGAAGTATAAAGAAGCTTCATATAGAAATACCAAATTAAGTACAAGTACCTCAAAATTATACTTACGATACTTTAGTAAAAATGCTTGCATGTTATTCGTAACCTCCAGAACCCTACATTAAAAGGTGTGTGTGTGTGTGTGTGTGTGTGTGTGTGTGTGTGTGTGTGTGTGTGTGATATTCATATGTAGCTATGGAGACGTAAACACATACACATTTTAAGCAGCTTGCCGTGTCGAGTGAGTGCATATGTTCTAATTATATCTCCTCCATGATATATCAGCCGTCAGTGGTTATTAGTTATATATTTTTATTTGTGTGTGTGTGTCCGTGTGTGTGAGTGTGTGGTACAGGCCGCAGCCAATCTGTTAAAAAAGCAAACGTTGCTAATTCCTCGTCGTTCTCTATTACCTCAGATGTTTCCCCTGAGATAAGAAACACTGACTGATGGATGGAGAGTGTGTGGGTGTGTGTGTGTTAAAGGTTGATGTGTGTGTGTGTGTGTGTGTGTGTGTGTGTGTGTGTGTGTGTGTGTGTATATAAAGTGCTGATGGATTATGGGAAACCCTCTGGATGGTATCAAACCAAAGACTCAACAACAGCTCAACACCTCGGCAGGCCAAACAGCACGAGTCCTGAGCGCGGAGTATCTGTAGTTTGTTTTAGTCGCCTTTAGCGCGCAGACGGGTGGAGTTACAGGGATCAGAGGGTGTCTGGCACGCTAACTCTTTTGGTATCTACTATTTTAGGGTGCGTTCACAGCAACTGGTTTTGCCTTCTGTAGTTCAGTTTCTCCTGCCTTCAAATGGAGTAAATACATTTGTAAAATAACATTTAATTAAACAGCATTCCTAATTTACAAGTAATAAAAAGAGGATAGCTTCCACTATTTACCAAAGCTCTTATGTATGTTTAAAAAAAAACCTAAAATGAATTGCTTAAGCTATTAACAAAAAATAAACAATACAAAAAAAATGAATAGCCAACAGGAAGTTCTTAAACCGTCCGACAGGAAGTTATTGCCAAACCAACAGGAAGTTATGAAACTCCAAATAGGAGGTTATGAAACCCTCCGACAGGAAGTTGTTAAACCCCCAAAGAGGAAGTTATTAAACTCCAAACAGGAAGTTCTTGAACCATCAAACAGGAAGTTATTACACCAACCAACAGGAAGTTATGAAACTCCAAACAGGAAGTTATAAAACCCTCAAACAGGAAGTTATTGCACCAACAAACAGGAAGTTATGAAACCCTCCAACCGGAAATTATTAAACCCCCAAACAGGAAGTTATTAAACTCCAAACAGGAAGTTATGAAACCCTCAAACAGGAAGTTATGAAACCCTCCGACAGGAAGTTGTTAAACCCCCAAAGAGGAAGTTATTAAACTCCAAACAGGAAGTTCTTGAACCCTCAAACAGGAAGTTATTGCACCAACCAACAGGAAGTTATGAAACTCCAAACAGGAAGTTATAAAACCCTCAAACAGGATGTTATCAAACGCTCCAACAGGAAGTTATTAAACCCTCCAAGAGGAAATACTTTCAATCAGCGAAATGCATTAATTGATATTTTCACCCTCTGTCTGAAACCAGAGACCTGTCTCCTCTGATTGGTTATCTGGACGACTCTGTCTGCTCAGGGGCGGGACATGTAGAAGCACGAGTGTTCCATAGTGATGTCATTATGTTCCCGAAGTAAATATAGGAGTCCAATGGAGGCGTTTCAGGCAGGGGGGGGGAGTGGGAGACAGATTTTAGCCTTTGCAGACCATTTACATGCACTAAAACCTAATTAACACACTACAGCAAAGAGCCCTTTAAGTACAGTATGTGAGTTCTTCTTCCAGCACTCTGCAAAGCTGATTCAATACCATAGAAGAAGACTCATGCACCGCCACCACTGCGGGGTTGACCTCTGACCCTGTTGATTTGCTGCGTGGTGTTTATGAACAGGAAGTTGAAACTTAAGTGAATTTAATAGCAGGACTGGGAATAGATGGAATAAAATGGCCCTCATCAATATTGATGCTGTTCTGTTAATTAGACTTCACATCTCCGACTCACAGAAACACACTGAGGGCACTGTGATTGGACAGCAGCCACCGCCTCACTGCGTGTCTCTATCTATCTGTGTGTGTGTGTGTGTGTGTGTGTGTGTGTGTGTGAGGAGCAGCGTGTGTATGTAAGTGTGAATGTGTTTGAAATCCTTGACACACTGCGGTTAATAAGGAGTTTTCTCTCTGTGTGTATGCATGTTGAAATCAATGTCTACACGCTTGTGACTCTTTCTGTGTGTGTGTGTGTGTCTGTGTGTGTGTGTGTGTGTCCATCGTTGAATGAATCCAGCCAGGTCCATCTGTTTGGCAGGAGACATGAATGTGAGGCCATCTGTGCTCTCACTGTGTGTGTGTGTGTGTGTGTGTGTGTGTGTGTGTGTGTGTGTGTGTGTGTGTGTGTGTGTGTGTGTGTGTGTGTTGGCCCTGAGGTGCAGTGTGTAAGAGGCAGAGGTGATAAGAGCATACATAGTCACACAAACACACACAATGATCCCAGCTTGTCCTGTATGAGAAGTGAGAACTTCAGATTTGTAGTTAATGATGTGTGTGTGTGTGTGTGTGTGTGTGTGTGTGTGTGTGTGTGTGTGTGTGTGTGTTCATACTAAGATGTGCACGTATTTTGTGTGTGTGTGTTTCTGACAGCTGATGCTAACTGCTACACACTCCAATACTGAAGAAGGAAAAGTAGATTAAGAAGAAGAGAATAACCATGATGAGACGAAAATGAGATTACAAGCAAAACATGATAAAGAAGAAGAAGAGGAAGAGGAAGAGGAAGAAGAAGAAGAAGAAGATTGAGACAAAGGAGAAGAACAAGGCACCGAAAACAAAAAAAAGTGAAAGATTTAAAAACAGCAACAAAGACGGTAATAAAGAGTGAGTGAGAAGGATCCCCCTCCGTCAGAAACCCTACGTTTTAGCGGCTGCATACTGAAGCCCCTCTTCATTAAAAGCCCTTTTTTTTCAAGAAAATATGGTGCACCTTTAACACATTTAACTCTGGATCCATTCATTTTGGCTTGATCAATCCTATTTTTACTTTGAGATTCACCAATATTTCAGAGTAGATATGAGGGTTAATATTACGGCTGCATTCATTCGTATGGAGCGTTTAACCTCTGCAGATGTTTACATGTGATCTCTATACATATAATGATGGATAGTTTCTCTCTCTGATCATCACATTTCTGTTAAACTTTCAGACACATGCTTCTCCCCAAACACTTTTTTGTTTAGCTTAAGAAGTCGGAATATTTTTGGCTTTTGTTTGATTGCTGCCACAGGAAGGCGTCAGTCTGAACCCCGCTGGTAATCTGTTTGTTTGGCTTTATGATTTACTTTCATGTGTTTACTCAAAGCGCTTTGTGATGTCGTCTCAGCAAGTGTTGGGTAAATAAACAACCTGTGTATGATAGCAGAGGAAAAATGTAAAACAGAATAAAACAACGGAGCAGAGGAGGTGAATAATAGAGAGTATCAACGTGGAAAGAGGGAGTGGAATGATAAAAAGAGGAAGAGGAGGAAGAGGAGGAGTGGGAGGAATGATGTTGAATAAAGAGAAGAAGAAAGACAACGTTGGAGAGAAGAGAGAAGAAGAAGAATGAAGGAAAAGATAAATTGATTTGTGGAGGACGGCCAAGTTCAACAGCTTAAACCCGGAGAGAACACACACACACACACACACACATACACACACACACACACACACACACACACACACACACACACACACACACACACACACACACACACACACACACACACACACACACACACACACACACACACACACACACACACACACACACACACACACACACACACACACACACACACACACACACACACACACACACACACACACACACACACACACACACACAGCTGGCAGGGGTCAGGAATAATAAACGCTCTCAGCGTTTATTTTCTCAGCGATCTGAGCTGAAGGAAGATTTGGACGAAACATCCACATGACCTGCAGAGTGTGTGTGTGTGTGTGTGTGTGTGTGTGTGTGTGTGTGTGTGTGTGTGTGTGTGTGTGTTGAAATCTGCCCGTAGAATAAACACACACTCACAAGGTAATGTACACATACAGGAACAGCTGGAAACACACACACAGCTGACCTGGAAACATGTGAAACACTTTTTAAATATGACTGCTATTAGTGTGTACAGCTGCACACGGTCATATGAACATGTTAAACATTACAATACACGTATGGCGCTCACAGACCCCCCCCCCCCTGATATACTCTTATTGAGGAACCCGGAGGACAGCAGGTGTAAACATGGCACTAAACACACTGCAGCTTCAGAAACCACGCAAATATGAAAACACAGATGTGCCAAAACACGTGCAAATGAAGAAACGTTGACCAACTTTAAAAAACATGTGCATGGTTTTAGAGGTTGCATAAAAAAAAGGATTCACAAAGCTCCGAACACAAAGGAAACCAGGGGACAGTAACACGTGACGCACACACCGTGTACTGGAGGACGGTGCTGATGAGAAAGTTTCTGAAAAACTTTATTGAACAACTGTTTCAACAACAGCATCCACAAGATAATATATACTGTCAAACTGATCACTTCAGTTAGTACACCGTGATATATTTCATTGTTGAATGACTTTAACAATGACTTTATTTAAGCTATGCAAGCATTTAACTAGCTTTCCTTTGTTAATAAATGACGAAATTAGATCGATATTTAAGACATTCTTCACCAAAACAAGAGAGGAAGTATATCTTTTAATATTTAAGTCGCCTATTTTGCAACTAATCAAAGATTTAAAAAAAAATTGTATTTAAATCCCAGAAAAGTGCCGTAAAATACTTCAGTAAGCATGATGGGCAGTAGCGGCGTATTCGCACATGCGTCAAACCGATACGAACGGTGACAGTGACATTCAGGATTCTAAAATGGAAAACCGTCCCTGTTGTCGGTATATTTGCAATGACTAGGTTAGCTACGTTAGCCAGCTAGCTTACAGCAGATCTGCAAACATATCGGAAGGAATCGTGCCATCACTTTGTTTAAATAAGCCAATCAAATTTACATTTTAGGTACATTTCCAACAACAGAGACAGCAAGCCAGCTTTATAATCCCCAAATGTCATCAAACCGAACTGTGTGCTTCACTTATTAATGTCCCTGTGTTAGCTTCTTGCAGCGTTTCGTTTATGCAGCGCCTTTACTAAACGCTGCCCATGTGTCGTTTAGTTAGTGAATGTTTTCTAAATGCTGCTTATGTGTTGTCGAGTTGGTTTCATTGCTTCTGAAACTGCAGCACGTTTCTCTTAATGGAAATAGCCGGTAAACGCATTTGCGCCGCTGTCATGCAAAGAAAAGTTACAATCAAGGGGATTTTCTCTCCAGTATGTTGATTAAACTGATCAAACAGAGAAGCATCCTCCACATTCTCTCACTGAAAGTCAAATAAATGACTTAAATGATCAATTGGTTCTCAATGTCTAATAGAGTAAATATAAAACAGCGCCTTCAACGTGTGTCTTTTTATCTCTGCTCTCGCCTGACAGCATGACGGCGGGGTGAGAAAGGTGGAAGAAGAAGAAGGCGGAGGAGGTGATGAAGAGGAACAGATATAGGGAGGAGGAGGAGGTGAAGGGTGGAGGGGAGATAAGAAGAGGTAACGTGTGTCTTGTGAAATGTCTGCTGTTGTGAAATGCTAACCCACATGTGGTTTTAACCCGATTATACCCAACTAGTAAATGGTTTACGGTCGAAACATACTCAGATATACCATGAATAGGAAACTAATAATAATGTTAAACCACTTTACAGCGTTAAGAACTGGGAGGACGGTGAACACATCGTGAGAGAGATCCATGAAAGCTCATAAATGAAAATTATGATGAGCTAGTTTCCAATGTCAGTGTGAACTTTGAATTGGAACAAGACGTGTTTTCATCTTAGCACACAAAATCTCCATTTCACTTTGGCTATTTTTAGACACCTTTTGTAGTACCACCACTGTTCCCACTGTGTTTGTCCGTACAGTGTATGTTAATTCTCCAGGTTTAGCACTAGACTCTTAACAAACAACAGATAGCATACTATTCAGGGACATTAGTAAATGGTTCTACAGCACCACATCCATCCTCAGTTAAATAGTGGCTGGCAGGGTGACATGAAATGGCCAGAAATCTAGATTAATATATATAATAACTCTCACTTGCTAAAGGCTGGACAAAGGCTTACAGCATTAACATGTATAAGAACAAGTTAACCTAAAGATCAAATTCACTTACATTGTGCTTTTTTAGCTAGCTAGGACTGATGATTAGTGAACTTAAGCAATCTTATAAGCTGGTTAGCAACAAGCTAAGTAGCACATTTTAAGTGTCTGTCTGTCTGTCTGTCTGTCTGTCTGTCTGTCTGTCTGTCTGTCTGTCTGTCTGTCTGTCTGTCTGTCTGTCTGTCTGTCTGTCTGTCTGTCTGTCTGTCTGTCTGTCTTTCTGTCTGTCAAGATAGCAACTGTCGCTATCTATACACCAGGTTAGCTAGTTTACGTTAGCTACCCATCTCACAAGCTAGCGACATCACCTTAGCTATCTAGCTAGATATGGAATAATCGGTGGGTTTAATCACCTCAATTATGATTATTATTTCATATCTATGGTTAATCGATAGTCTGGACCTGTGTCTTCCCTTCTGATAGTGAGGCCTCTTAAAAAACCCTACCAATGTGCTTTTTCTACATCGACTGGCCACCCTAACAGAGCCATGAGTTCCTCTGCTAGCTCCTCTCCTATAGCTTCTCTCCTAACTCCAAACCACCCCATAAATTCACAAGTATGCGTTATGTGGCTAAACTAATCACAGGTTTGTACTTTAAATGCTTTATTCTTGCCTCTGAACGTAAAAGAAGTTAATTTAAAAGCAATTTTGGGGCAAAATAAAGGATGATAAATGACGATGCTAATCAGAGTGATAGCATTTAGCCTCTAAATGGAAGAACAAACACAAAGAAGGTAATTTTGAAGCGCCCTAGACCAGGCACAGAGTAAGATGTGCGTCAAAAAGCTAAATGTATATTTTCTATACTGTTCGGAGCTGCATCAGACAGAGAGACGGGTCACATCGGGCAGACGTGACCCCGTCAGCTCCATCTGCAGCCGTCCTCCATGTTTAGTCTCATCATATATTCTCTACTGTATATATAGACACTTATAGACACACACAGACTGAGTGCCAACAGCACCGAGGCCTCCTCCTTCACCTCCATCTGTCTCCCTCTCCTCCCTCTCCTCCTCCTCAGCCCCTCTCCCATGTTTGATCTACAGCCAAATTCAGGTGGAGATAAGGGGGGAGGAAGGGAGGAAAGATGAGAGGGGGAGTGTCAAAAAGAGCAAAGGAAAATCAAACTGACAAAACAGAACTAAATGTTAACAAATGTTTTTTTGGGTCCGCTTGAGTATAAAATGTGTTTGAAATCAGTGTACACAACTTGTCTTATGTGGATAAAAGGCAACAGAGGCTACATCCGGGACGTTTGACACAGCCGTGTTCTTAAATATTTACATTTTGTGGGTTTTATGTTGTTTTAACACGTGTTTTTATTCTTATTTGTGAAGTTATGGGTTTGAATTGAGTTATTTTTCACTAAAAACTAAGGAAAAGAAAAATGATAGAAGAGATGTAGAGGGGGGAAGGGGGGATAGAGGGGTGGAGTGTCAAAAAGAGCAAACTAAACTAAAGTTGTGAGGTTACGCAACCTGACAACAACCATTTTCTTAAATATTCAGATTTCGGGTTTTTTGTGTTTGTTCTTAAAGTTTAAGGTTTGTTGTTGAGTTGTTTTTTTTTCAATACAAATGAGAGTGGAAGGAAAGAGGAGAGGAGATAAAGGAGAGAGAGAAGGATGTAGGAAGTGAGGAAGTGTTGGAGGTATATTTAGGAGTGTGCCAGATTGTGTTCATGTGTTTCTGTCTCTCCGTCTTTTTATCTGTCTGCTCCCGTCAACACCTTTATTGATAGATGAAGAAGAAGAGAAGGAAGAGGAGAAGAGAGACGAAGAGGAGTGAGGAGGTGGTGGAGGTATTTTTAATGTCCTCTGTCATCCTATTTTCTGTTTTCATAAATCTTCCGGTCGGAGTTTAAACATAAAGAGACAGAAGAGGATCAAGTTGATTTTATTTGGGGTGTGTACTGTCCCTTCAGAAAACCTCCGAGTCAATCAACAGATTGTGATTAATCCATTTACAAAAGTTCCGGTGTGTTCAACTTTGAGTTATTTTTAAAACTGAAGATCATCGACTAAGCAGATATCAGGCATTTAACATACTACATTCTATCATTTGAAAGACCAAACTATGCGTTAGCCTTAACCTAATGCTTTAAAAATCTAGCATGCAAGTATTGAAACCCAATGTTTCTTGAATTCTAAAAAGGCTCAGGCATTTTTAAATATAGTCTTTATGAACCTTTTTCTAATATAATCCATTTCAAAATCTAAATTCCACATATCTACATTGTTTGGGGGTATATTTTAATGGATTTACAGACCATTTACATGCACAAAAAGCTATCCAACACACTACAGCGTTTCAGCAATAGCACGAGTAATACAGAAAAGAAGACAGAGTGGTGTCATCGTTGGTTAAAAGCTGTAAGAAAAAGGTGAGTTTTAAAAAGTGATTCAAAAAGATGTCACTGATTCTGCGAGCCTCTTTGTTTTCAGCCTGGAGTTGGGAACAGCCAGCAGAGCCCTGTTTGTTAAAAAGGCTCCAAAAATGTCCCGCTGCAGGTCTTTCACTCGTGAAACTATAACTGTTTGCTTTGGAAATCAAATGAACTGTGAGCTGGAACTGAAACAGCATAACAAAACTCACCGGAATTGCAATGAGCATTTCCAAAAACAATGTTCATTTTGTTTTGGGGAAGTCAAAACTCAGCACATTAAAGAAAAACCTGGCTCAACACCAGCAGATAGGAGCGGGAACATATGTTAGTATGTCATTTTGGTGGACTTGGGAGTTAAAATGAGGCAGATTTATGACCACAACCTCACCTTAACATTCTCTCTGCAGGTTTTTCATTGTGAAACCATTACATCGATCTTTCCCAACAGTTTATCACAACAACCCCACTTCTTTTATTTTGAAATGCATCGCTGATAACATGGTTTTCTGTCATCATTAATCCCCTACATCGTTCTGCCTCCTCCACAGAAAGGATCACACACACTCTGGATCAGCAGCGGGATTACGGAGGCCTCAGCGCTGATACACTGCAGCTCTTTGTGGGAAATCCAAATATCAGTTCTCCTGCTCGGTTACCTGATGATTTCACTAATCTGCTGCTAAGTGGGTAAGTAGCTCTGCTGGCTCTGCTGGCCGGTTCAGGTGGTATCTGTCACAGGGGCGGGACTCCACTGTTTACACGTTATCACTTTCAAGCGTTTCCTCCCAGGAGGCAGTGATAGAAAGTGTATTCCAAATATGTTATATTTATCAGGCCATTTTTTACATTCAAAAGCTACACATTTGTTCTCTGAAAATTGAGCCGAGGAAAAATAGCATATCATTTAAAATATATATTTTTTTAGCGTTTTTTTTGCTTGGTTTTATTTGTTGTTATTTTATCTTTTTGTTGTTTTATTATTTATTTAATGTAAAGCATTTTTTGTGCTAAGAAAATAAGTAAAATATTATTATAATTATTATTATTATTATTTATTTTTTGTATTTTTTTTGAATTTATTTTAGATTTTTGTTTAATTATTTTTATCTTGGGGTTTTTTTCTTATTATCCATGCTTCAAAACACATAAAATTACACATAAATAAACCACTCTATGCCAAATGGTCCAAATAAATACATATCTGTTATAGGATTCAAAAACTAAATCATCACCAAAGTACATAACGAAAATAACAGAAATTGAGGTCCTCCTTCTACCTCTTCTTGAAATTGAAAGCATAAAAAACCTTCTTGATTTATGAAATATTTCCTTGCTTTTCATCCTTTGAACACAGTTGATATTGTAGTATGTTCACCAGTACTGCTATAAGTGAGACATAGACGAAATTAGAGCATAAAACCAGTGATTTAATGCCATAACTAATGAAATACACTTGATTATAGTAGTGTAAGATGAACTAGAATAGACAGAATACAATCTATGAGAAACTCTTTAAGCGTAGTAATTGCATTTTTGCATAAACATGTATGAACCTTATCATTTATTATCAGATACATGTTATTCTAACCTACAGGAGTGTTTGAAAAGGCACTTTTAATTCCCTCAAACAAGCCACCACTCATGTTGCGTCTACTTTCTGCTTCCTGTCCACGTCATTGTACCTGCTATAACATCTTTAAGGTGGTTTTTTTCTCATTATTGGAGACATTAGCTCTCCATTAGCTGTTAATCTGGCGGCCACTCTGCTCTAATTAGCTCCCCGCTGTAATTAGATCGTGCTCAACCTCCACACACAACAATAAAGACATGGGAAAAATAAAAATGTCATTACGTTTTAGTGAACAGTGTGCAGAGTCTTGACAGGGAAATAAAGATGTGTTTGGTTGCGTTGTCTGAACGTGTTGCAGAAAGGGTTTTAAAAACACTTGTCAAGTTGTTTCTTTGTCTTAAAAAACAGCAGAAGAAGAAATAATAAGCGTTGGTTCAAATGGCTTAATCACAGTTTGAGTTCAATAAATAAAACTGGAATAAGAAAGAGCTGTTATTTAAATATGTGGTATTTTATTTTGTGCTTCTCCGTGATCTAGTGTTCAAAAAGCTCTTTATGTTTCTCATACTGCCTGTGCTGCAGCTCCTCTTTTCACCCTCTGTCTGAAACCAGAGCCCAGTCTGCTCTGATTGGTTAGCTGGCCGGCTCTGTTGGTATTGGTCAGCCTGCTTAGAGATGTCCCGCCACCTTAGTCTGTCACGTGCAATGTGTTGGAGCGCTAGCCGCGAGAGACCTGCGAGTGTTCCGTACTGATGTCATCATGTTCCGGAAGTAAACAAAGGAGTTGAATGGAGGCGTTTCAGACGCACAACCGTATTTATATACAACAAAAGCACCCACACAAAAACATCATTAGGCCTCTTTAAGACTCTAAAAGCAAATGAAGTACAGCTACACGTTTACCTCCACTGTCGCCTAGCAACAGAGTTCTCCCAACTTAAACCTGCCTGATGTTTACCTGACCCGCACCGTCAAAAAACAGATCCTATTTTAAGTTTCCATGTTTCTTTCCATGTGAATATTTAACAGACTGTGTTCATTTTTCCTGATGTGTATTTATTTTTTTGTTGCTCATTTGTTCGAAACTGCTTTTCATATTGATTTCACACACACACACACACACACACACACACACACACACACACACACACACACACACACACACACACACACACACACACACACACACACACACACACACACACACACACACACACACACACACACACACACACACACACACACACACACACACACACACACACACACACACACACACACACACACACACACACACAGCTGTGATGTATATGAGGGTTGAGTCAAGGCTGGGGGTTAATAGCCTAGCTGTCAGTTTGATCTGCATACCTGTGTGTGTGTGTGTGTGTGTGTGTGTGTGTGTGTGTGTGTGTGTGTGTGTTAATAATAGCTTACTAGCTGTCATTGCAGATGAGGGGTGTGTGTCAAGAGAGCTCTAAATGCTCCTCATCAACCCATTCAATGCACCCAATGACAGGCCTGCGGAGTGTGTGTGTGTTAGCATGTGTTAGCATTCGTTAGCTGTTCCCATGATGAACATACAAATGTGTGTGTGTGTGTGTGTGTGTAAGTTGAAAACATCGTGCTGAGCAGAAAAGCAGTCCGTGTCAAACTACCCATCATGCAGCATGAATGGCTCTCTCTTCTCCTCGTTGCCGGCGCTATTATGAAAGAGCGAGCTGAAATATTATTATTCTGCTGTTATTAAGCTGCGCCGACATGTCAGGCTCGAATCATTAGCTTCTCCCGCAGAAAAACACCAAAGACTGTGTTCACACAAAACACACCGAAAATACGCTTTTCATTTCAGAAACATAATTTGCCTCTGAACAAATGTTCCATATCTTAATGTTAAAACTTAACCTCGGAGTTGTTACACATGACGCTTTCTCCCCTCCCTCCTTTCAACATGAATCCCTTCTTTCTTTTCTTGCTTCCAAATTTAGTTGTGTGTTTTTCTTACTGTGTGAAAATACTGCAGGCTTAAGGATAACATTCAGTGGAAACAGCTTGTAGTAGTCGCTGATCATCCTCTCATTATGTCTTATATGGACCATCATTTCATGCCAGCGGACATGCAGGAGTCAGCGTTACCTAGATGTTCCTGTCTGTCAGTGGTTGTTAATCTTGGAAGTAAAGACGTGAGGGTTGATCAGCTTGACTTGAACCAGTTTCAGCATGCTTTGGTGTTTATAGCCGATCAAATAACCACAACCAAAGTCGAGCAAACAACAAAACCAGTCCAACCCTGCAGCCAGTCGCTCCTATGAAAAGAGGAAGAAGTAGAGCTTAAAAAGAAATGTCAAACCATACATGATTGCTTTTACATCTCACACACTATCCTTTTTTCCACCAAGAAGAAATGTCTGTTTCTCGAAACGAGGATTAGGTCTTACCTGTTCTTTTGAACCAAGATAACCGGCGTACCCAAATCAACAAAGGCCAAACTCGTTCAAAGCGCCGCTGCCAGGATATCAACCAGATCCAGAAAAGATCCGACTTCCAGGTTCTACTGTTAACCTTTGAAAAACGTACATGGACTAGCACCTCCCTCGTCTCCTTTCCATCCCCAGAATTCACAAATCCTCAGTTGGTGAAAGAGTCTTTTCCTTCCTTTGGGAACGTCTTCCTGTTCAGATCCGAGAAGATAATCCCGTTGATTCCCTCAAAAAGCAAACTCAAATAGCATCTCTTAGCATCTTCGTTAGCACCACTTCTGTCTGGCTTAAGGCACTACTTATGATTTGTTCATTTGGTGCTATAAAACATGTTGATTTGATTTGATAAGCCTTTTACATGCCTCCAAATACATGACCACGATAGTCTGTAGGTAAACTCACTCCCTCTGTAACGCTGTATTTCTACCGTTCACCTCAAGGTAACTTCTGCAGTGTGTTTGCACCTCATAGACTAGCCTCTTATAGATCAGAACCACCCAACACTTTGGTAACCATCTTGCCGTGGATATTCCTGCTCCTCAGAGGATGAATTCAAATGGTTTTGGTGCCAAAAAATGCTAAAATGTTTTAGTAGTTTCCCGTCACGAATGAATGCTCTCCAGAGAATTCACCTTTCCAGTTTTGGACGCATCATGAACACAAGTTATGGGTGTACTTTGAAATCTTTATACTAGCCAGTATAGTAGTTTGAATATGAGTCCTCAGAGGATGCACCCACATGATTTCCATGCCCCAACCACATTATTAGTAGCACGTTTTGCTCAAATCATCTGTATTCTTGCATCTGATTTTTATACCCTCCTGCAGGTTCAAGATCTGAGTACTTCTCCCACCACTGATTAGGACACAGTGTTTCTTCGAGCTACTTTTACGAGAACATTTCCCCACAAACATGTGACCTCCACCAGGACTAATGTTTCCCTGTCAGAGCGTTTGAGAAACAGCTCGTCTAAACCCGCCGACTTCTTCTGTGGTGCCCCGCGGCGCCCGGAGCAGCCGGTGTCAAAGTAAGCCGTCAGCCGGATGAATGGCCTGCAGCCTTTTGTTCTCCCCAGCTATTAAAGAAAGACCACGCTGAAATATTATTATTCTGCTGCTCCGAAATATGTCAGATTAAATGGTTACCTTCGCTGAGCCACACACAAAAGGCACAAACACTGGAGCACTTTACAGGCCTGGTCCGGGGTTGTTTTTTGAGTTTTCTGAAATATTATTATAAAACCATTGTTAAACTGCTCGGCAACATGACAGCTTAAATCATCACCTTCAGGCGGTGGAAAAATAAAAAGGCTGCACATGTGCTGCAGAGAATTAAAGTGTAACACCGGAGCTCGAACGACTACATAAGCCCAGCTCTGCTAACTTCTCTGACTGGTGTTTAACATTCACACACTCCCCTGTCAGCCCATAAACAATAACAGTTTTAATGTGTCGCAGAAGGAAACCTCCGTCCCTTCAGCCATGATTAAACCCAGTTTAGATGCATAAAGCTTTGCATGGTTTCTGCTGTGTAATGAGCCTCACAGCTTCATGGTGCAGCATTGGACTTATTGTCTTGTTGAAGGGATGTAGACCTCACCTGCTTGGGCTTTCTTTGGTCCAATGAATTGTTTGAAATCCAATGGTGCTAGAGAAAGGAAAAGGAAAACTAAATTGACTTTCAGCTTTGACTGCAGAACGAAAACAGCAAGAACGATTAGTTGACTCATGGAAATCCAAACAGAAGAATTTGCTTCTATCAAAAGGCTTAACGGACGGGTACAATCAGTGCAAACACACACTGAAAGAGGCCAAACAGAAGTGAGGAACATAGGTTTGTTGGCTCATGCAAAGTTCACACATAATTTACCTAAGCAAAGCCTTTTCCGGTTATTCTCCAGTGAAATCATTTGTTTCTGTTCATGCATTCTGTAAACGAACAATACAAGGATACAAGACGGTTGGAAAATGCTGAACAGGAATCCTCAGGACTCTTTCACAAGTGTATTTCAACCTTTTTTGGATGTCTTTGGTCGGCCACTATCGAAGGAGAGCCACAAAGGGCAATGACTTTGATGGAGTCCCGAGCCAACTACAGCAACACAAGTTTGTTGGCTCATGGAAAGTCCAAACACAATTTACCGGAAGCTTTTACCAAGCAAAGCATTTTTGGGTTATTCTTCAGAAAGAATATTTGTTTCTGTGCATGGATACAGGGTGCTTGGATAATGCTGCTCAGGGTTTTTCAGGAGTCTTTTACAAATGTACAACTTCC
Organism: Eleginops maclovinus; assembly: GCF_036324505.1. Lineage (NCBI taxonomy): Eukaryota > Metazoa > Chordata > Actinopteri > Perciformes > Eleginopidae > Eleginops > Eleginops maclovinus. The sequence continues at coordinate 22,533,834 of NC_086367.1, read as the reverse complement.
TCCTTAAATCCTCTTCATGCAATGTCCCAGCACCAGGCTACAGTTCATTGCCAAAATGCAGACGTCCCCGTAAAAGGAAGTGGGTGGGGCCAAATTGTCGCCTTTTATATTTCTTTCTAAATGCTGATTTTCTAATTTTGGGGATTTTTTTTTTTCAAAATTCTGCCTTTTTTTTCAAAATGTCGACTTTTTAAAATGTCCCAGTACTTTCTAATATTTCTAACTCCTTCTTCGTGTGGCCCTATTGAACCATTTAAACCGCTTTTGGTTTGCCATGCTTTCATTTTTTCAGGGTTATCTGCTTCCTAGGGTCCATAAAAAGTCTGGGAAGCCTGAAAAACCCAGAATCTAAAAGAAAAAATAAGTGCAAACAGATTTCAACAGAGGCCGAATGAAAAACAGCAACAAAGGTTTGTTTTTTTTCAGGGAAATCCAACCTCAACGTTGCATTAAATATTGCTAATCAAATGACTATTCCCCTAAATACCTGTTGTGTATTTGGTCCCTCGATGGATACAAGAAACACTTTTACAGATGAGTTCAAACCTTTTTTAGGCCTCCATCGAAGAACCAGCCACAGAGAGACAAAATAGAAGAGAACTATATCAAATTCATGATGTTTTTTTAGGATAAACTATGAATTTAAAGCCTGTTTTCTGTATCTTTTCTGCTCCTGGTTGTGTTTTCAACATGCAGGAACATTAAATAAAACAGTTGATGTGTTATGCCTCAGCAGCATCCAGACACTCTCAGCAGATATAGACTCGGAGTGCGCCTGCAGACACGTCCACAATGAATCTCCTCAGAGAGCCCCAGATATTACCACAGGTTGGCACAGGCTGCATTTTCAATACAGCTGTCTCCGTGTGAGCCAAGTTTCTAGTGGGAGCCGTGCGTCCAACTGGCTGGCCAACAATAAACTCGCTGCCGTCAATCAGCGGACCACTAACAAATGTCACCTTGTTTTCAGCTGCACACGCTCACTTCTCCTCCTCCTCTGGGGTCTCTCACTGTCACTTTGCAGCCTTCAAAAACTGCCTGGAAAGCAGCAATGGCTAGCTTTGTTCTTTAGATGAACCATAGCGGTGTTTATTTTGTTGTTTTAGATTGACAAACTAATTTCTCCATTTACGTTCCAGGTTTCCAGCAGTGTCCCTTTTGAGTTCAGTGCAGTGTGTCGATCAATCACGAAGCAGACACAGAGAAGTTATACCACGGCTGGAGGTGTGGTGTGAAAAACGGAACACAGTTTATTATCATCGACTGAGGAGGTAATTATCCACTGGCAAACAACCTCAGCAACTGTCACAAGAGTGCAAAATATTACTTACATGAGCAGTAAATACTGTATATGTAGTATAAATAAATACATGTACTTGCAGTGGAGTGAAGTATAAGTACTCAGATATTATGCTTTAGTAAAGTAGAAGTACTCAGGTCTTGTACTCGAGTAAAGTAGAAGTACTCAGGTCTTGTACTTGAGTAAAAGTAGAAGTACTCAGGTCTTGTACTTGAGTAAAAGTAGAAGTACTCAGATCTTGTACTTGAGTAAAGTAGAAGTATTCAGGTCTTGTACTTGAGTAAAGTAGAAGTACTCAGGTCTTGTACTTGAGTAGAGTAGAAGTACTCAGATCTTGTACTCGAGTAAAGTAGAAGTACTCAGATCTTGTACTTGAATAAAGTAGAAGTACTCAGGTCTTGTACTTGAGTAGAGTAGAAGTACTCAGATCTTGTACTCGAGTAAAGTAGAAGTACTCAGGTCTTGTACTTGAGTAGAGTAGAAGTACTCAGATCTTGTACTTGAGTAAAGTAGAAGTACTCAGATCTTGTACTTGAGTAAAGTAGAAGTACTCAGGTCTTGTACTTGAGTAAAGTAGAAGTACTCAGATCTTGTACTTGAGTAGAGTAGAAGTACTCAGATCTTGTACTCGAGTAAAGTAGAAGTACTCAGGTCTTGTACTTGAGTAGAGTAGAAGTACTCAGATCTTGTACTTGAGTAAAGTAGAAGTACTCAGGTCTTGTACTTGAAAAAAGTAGAAGTACTCAGATCTTGTACTTGAGTAAAGTAGAAGTACTCAGATCTTGTACTTGAGTAAAGTAGAAGTACTCAGGTCTTGTACTTGAGTAAAGTAGAAGTACTCAGATCTTGTACTTGAGTAAAGTAGAAGTACTCAGATCTTGTACTTGAGTAAAGTAGAAGTACTCAGATATTATGCTTGAGTAAAAGTAGAAGTACTCAGATATTGTACTCGAGTAAAGTATAAGTACTCAGGTCTTGTACTTGAGTAAAAGTAGAAGTACTCAGGTCTTGTACTTGAGTAAAAGTAGAAGTACTCAGGTCTTGTACTTGAGTAAAGTAGAAGTACTCAGGTCTTGTACTTGAGTAAAGTAGAAGTACTCAGATCTTGTACTTGAGTAAAGTAGAAGTACTCAGGTCTTGTACTTGAATAAAGTAGAAGTACTCAGATCTTGTACTTGAGTAAAGTAGAAGTACTCAGATATTATGCTTGAGTAAAAGTAGAAGTACTCAGATCTTGTACTTGAGTAAAGTAGAAGTACTCAGATCTTGTACTTGAGTAAAGTAGAAGTACTCAGATATTATGCTTGAGTAAAAGTAGAAGTACTCAGATATTGTACTCGAGTAAAGTAGAAGTACTCAGGTCTTGTACTTGAGTAAAAGTAGAAGTACTCAGGTCTTGTACTTGAGTAAAAGTAGAAGTACTCAGGTCTTGTACTTGAGTAAAGTAGAAGTACTCAGGTCTTGTACTTGAGTAAAGTAGAAGTACTCAGGTCTTGTTCTTGAGTAAAGTAGAAGTACCAGAGTGTAGGAATACTCTGTCACAGTGAAAGTATTCTAAATGTTCCTCCAGTGAAAGTAGAAAGTACTCTCCTCTAAATGTACTTAAAGTAGCGACAGTAAAAGTACTCATTGTCTGATTGGTCCATTTCAGAATAATATCTCTGATATGTTTTATAATGATTGATCATTAAAGTGTTCTCAGAGCTGGTAAAGGTGCAGCTAGTTTGAATGGCTTTGTATACTGCAGGGTAGCTGCTGGATTTACTGCAGGTGAACTACAGTCTGATTTAAGGGCTGATTATATTTACCATCATTAATCCTAATCTGCCTAGCAACTAAAGGGGTTAAATAAATGTAGGGGAGTAAAAGTACACCAAATGAGCATAATAGTGCCCGTTTTACTTCAGTCTTCCTTTATTTATTCTTTACTACATTAATACAAATATGTAGGAAAACATCAATGAAATCCAACTCTGAACATTCATCTTGTTTCTCTGGTGCTTTCCCAGAAATGTCAGATATTAACCCTAAAAACTTCTCCTCCCCAACGTCTCCTCGGCAGTGAAGACGGTGAACGTCAGCAGCGAGGCTGTCGGCAGACTTAATTAATCAGGCTGATTTGGCGCCGCAGAAGTACAGTGATTTGAAAGATTGCGGTGCGTTCGAGGAGTTTTCAAGAGCAAGTTTCTGATGGTGAAAGTAGAGATTTTAGATTTCTCTTTTTTTACAAATTGCAAGTAGAGAGGCGTGCGCTCACATCAGCGCTCACATTTACATTTCACACTTCAATCATCCCAGCTGACAGAGTTATGGAAAGGGGGTCAACAGCAGGAGGAATGCTCAGATTAACAAGTAGTGAAAGATGGTTTTAACGATCAAAGAGAGGACGGAGGGGTCTGGTAAAAGGTCAGATGTGGACAGAATTGTAGTTTAAACCATTCAAAAACAGTATCAACAGAATGAGACGAGTCACACTTTTGAAGGAAGGTCAAAAAGGTCTTTGTATTGTGATAGCCGACTGATATTAGCGTGCTAACTAGCTAGCGGTACGGCCCCCAGTTAGTCGCAAAGTTAACACAGAAATGGCATTTATCGGCATCCCAACGCCCAGATAAGCGGCCAAAAAACTAGCAAGGAAACACGTTAGTCTGCAAAGATAAGAAGGAAACAAAACAAGTAAATATCGTAATGGCTTTAAACTGCTGGAGACAGATTTGGGCGATTAAAGAGATGAGGTTTGGTACTTCTCAACGTTCCTGGTAGGACGGTAAGTTATATATAACGTTGCTATTTAGCTTAGTGGACATTTTGAAACGACAGCTAAAGAATCATCTTTATAGATTAGCTTTTTATTAGCGACTCACAATTCAGCTTGTGTGGAAAGTAGAGGTGATAAATATGCTGACTGTTTGTCCGGAGCATGTGGTACTACAGATCAATACCTTCCAAGATACTATCAGTGTGAGGTCAAAGGTCACAGCAGCCAGATGAGAGATGAAGAGGAGGAAGACGTGGCAGATGGGAAGGTGAAGAACTTCTCGTGGTGTCGGTTTGTAGGAGCGACTCATCTGTCCGTCTGACGCATCGACTTGAATCCACCTCTCATCCGGCCACAGCGCTTGGTTACAACGTTTTGTGTCGGAGCGTGTCACAAAGTGAAGTCATCATGTTCCGGAACTTTGGTATTTTAGCCTTTGCAGACCATTTACATGCACTAAACCTATATAAACACACTACAGGAAAAGGTAAAACCCTCCAAAACCACAAGAGGGCCTTTTTAATTAATACTTTGTGTATGCAAAAGGACTTTAACTTACTACATTTCAACATATTTTGCAACCGTGCACGAGCCCTGAGCTTCTTGACTTCTGTTTCATTGAGTGTTTGTAGAGCGACAACTAAAATAAACTTGAGGCGAGAGTCCAGACCGGCAATTATCTGAACCAGCAGCCTCACTAAAGCTGCAGTTTGACAACCGACAACTCAATAAGGCCCTCAGGCTGCTCTCCGAGGGTGTGTGTCCGTGTGTGTGGTGGTCCAGACACACACACCCACACACACACTATGGTCCTGAACACCTACTGCCCTCTAGAGGCAGATGACTGACGGGTGGATCAGTGTTCACCTACAGACTGCAAACAAACAGCGTGGCTTTGTTTACACTTGTTTACACCATGAAGGAAAGTCCCTGTTTTTTTTGGGTTTTTTTTTGTTATTTGTTATTTATGAGTTTGAGCAGCTGATTGACAATTTGACATCAGACTAACAGCTGGAATAAAAAGGTTTAATTTGTTTGTTTTTGTAAAGTTTGAGCTGAAAATGTTGCTACATGGATTTGTTGTTGACATGTTTACTCTTTGACATTGAATTCCACATGTATTGTTTACCCTTTTTAGACTGTAGTAATATTGTGTTGCATTTGCAAAAAGAGAAGGAAGACTAAGCCACTAAATATAAATACAATTGTATCCTCTAAAGTGGATAAAACCAAAATGAAATAATGTGAAATATGAGAAAAAATAAGGATGGAGGAAAGAGGAGAAGGAGATGAGGACAGCATGAAAGGGAGGGTAAGAGGAAGATGAAGAGGAGAGATGGGGAAGGAAGGATGTTGTAGGAAATGAGGAGGAAATAAGACAAAGGAGGAAAAGAAGGGAAAGGGAAATGAAGAGGAAATAATGGTTAGAAGAGAAGGAGGTGAGGATGAGGAGCAAATTAAGAGAGTAGAATAGGAGTAGGGAAGGATGAAAGTGAAGGAGCAGGAAGAAAAAGAAGCGGTGGGAAAAGAAAAGGACATGTGAAGGAGAGATGAAGAGGAAGCAAGCTGGGTGGAGGAGAAGGAGGTGAGGAGGAGGAGCTAATGAGGAGAGAAGAAGAGGGAAAAGAGGAGGAGAAGATGATGAGATGAAGATGAGGAGACTTCTTTAGGAAGGAGAAGTTAAAATACAGGGGATTGCAAGAGAAAAGAGGAAGAGGAGGCGAGGAAGAGGAAACTTTAAAAAAGGAGAGGGGAAATGCTGGAGGAAGAGGAGCTGGAAAACCTGATGAGATAAGAAATATCTGGAGAGCAGAAGGAGTTAAGGAGGCCGTATTCTGCTTTTTGGGGGGTTTCCCTTTCCTGTAGCGTGTTTACATAAGTTTGAGTGCATGTAAATGGTCTGCAGAGGCTAGAATCCCAAAGTTCCAGAACACGATGACATCACTACGCAACACTTGCACTTCTACTGGCTAGCGCTCCTACGCACTGTACATCCTCTTAGTGGCCTCACTTTCTCATCCTCTCTTTTCCGTCTCTTCATTTCCTCTCCTCACCCCTTCATCCTTTCCTACCTCACCCTTTTTAGGTCCTCGCCTCATCATCTATACTCATTCCTCACTCCCTTTTATTCCCTTTCTTTCTTCCTTCTCATCCTCTAATGCACATATTTGCTAGTCTTTAGTCATTTTTAACTTCTCCTCTCTTTTTCTCCCACTCTCCCCCTCCATCACATACTTCTCTCCCCCTTTTTAGTTTCTTCTTCCCTTCTCTCCTTTTCGAGACAATCCTCTTTTCCATTTTCGTCGTATTTTGGGCCTCATTCCTCAAACATCTCTCTCCCCCTCTCCTCTCTCATCTTCTCCCATCCTGTCCCTTCTTCTCTCCCTTCACCTCTCTCCCCCCTCTCTCCCCCTCTCAGTCGGGGGTCTGCATTGTCCCGGTCTGGTCTCTCTGTGGGAACAGCTCCTCTGTTTGTCGGCCAATAGGTCCAATTCAGCCGGGGCCTTTTTAGAAAGACCAGCACCACAAAAGCCAAGGGGAAACGACTCCCCCCTCCTCCCCCCTGCTGCCGATCAACGTCTTCATACTCGCCCACCTCCCCACTCCTCCCCCACTGAGGCCCTCTAAGTTTGTTTAAGAGATTGAGGGTCCAAAGAAAGAGACAGAAAGAGAGAAAGCGTCCGCCCATTAAGGTAATTATATAGAGCCTGTGTTCCCGTGAGGGCCCTTAATTGATGTTAATGTTTGTCTAATTGGGGGGGGGGGGGGGGGAGGAGGAGGAGGAGGAGGGGGGGGAGGCAGAAAGAAGGAGGTGAAGGTCCTTCCTCACAGGACAAGGAGCACTTTTCAGTGCTCCCTCCCCTCCCTCCTCTCTTCTTCTCTCCGTCGTTCACACCTTCCCACAATGGCTGTCACCTCCAGCTTTCTCACATTACCTTTTCTGAACTCCCCCCCCCCCCCATTCCTCACCCCCTCTGGGCAGCGGACCAGGCTCCTACAGATCTCTGAGGCCTCAAACCCACGGACTAAACTGCATCAACACGACTAAACAACCAGAAACTAAAGCAAACAATTAAAGGGGCAGTTCAGCTAAAACTATGAGGAGCATTTTCTGACAAGTTCACAGATCCTCATTAAGCTAAAGTATTTCAACTATGCGGAAAAACCACATGTTAAAATCTTAATTACTTCTGTAAAAGTAAATGTAAATGGACAAATAGAAGAATCAAGGTTTCAAGGTTTCAAGGTTTCAAGAATCAGACGTCTCTACCAATTTGAACAGTAGTAACTGTAGTGGAAATTCTACACAACTACGTTTACCCACTATCTTTGGACATGTAAGGCTCCCAGAACATTACTTTTTATACAGCGTTATAGCAATATGCTCCTTGAAAAGATCATCATTTCTAAGATGTTACACAGACATTATTCAGATCATGTTCCCAAATCTGTCCAATGCCAATAACCAGAACTTTAACTCATGATCAGCTTCTATTTCTTCCTTTCTTTCATATTTAAATTGGACAAAACGGTGACAAATGGGAGCGATAGACAGCAAGGGAGAGTTGTTATTTTGTCTGATACCATGGTATAGACATGCATCTGTTTCTGTGCGTGTATGAAAGTGTGTTGTGTATTAATATCTGCACAAGTATGAAGAGGTCGTATTTCCAGCACTTTTCTAGCGACCCCAGTATTGGTTAGCAAGGGAACCTTTAATCCTGGGTGATTTTCTTTCTGAAAAGGTCACAAATAAACACTGTGCACGTACCAAATGAGCCAAATAATCATCAGCCAAACAGCCGAGGAACAAACAAACAAATCCGTCTTTTTCCCTGAAAACAAACAAAGGAGACGGAGCTGATCCAGATGAACCGGAGCTCACTGACAGCAGCCATTGTGCGGCGACGACACGCCGCTCTGACACAGACTGACAGCGATTGTTGGTGTGTGTGTGTGTGTAGGCCCTGATGAGGAAGATGATGAAGGTGATGGCGGAGGGTGAAAGCCACTGTCAGCCTACACGTCACTTTTTATTTCTTTATTTTCAATTTAAAAAGGGATAGAAAGTCACAACTGTACTAAACGAAGAGATCAGTTTGAAACAGACTTAACTTAAAATGAACTTAATCAGACAGTTTGTATTGCCTTATTTAAACCTGAAGAAGAGGAGGAGAAGGAGAAGGAGAAGGAGAAGAAGAAGGAGAAGAGAAGGAAAAGGAGAAGAAGAAGAAGAACAAGAAGAAGTAGAAGAAGGAGAAGAAGAAGAAAAGGAGAAGAAGAAGAAGGAGAGCAAGAACACGAAGAAGAAGAAGGAGAAGGAGAAGGAGAACAAGAAGGAGAAGGAGAATGAGAAGAAGAAGGAGAAGACAGAAGAAGAACGAGAAGAAGAAGAAGAAGAAGGAGAAGGAGAACAAGAAGGAGAAGGAGAATGAGAAGAAGAAGGAGAAGAACAAGAAGAACAAGAACACGAAGAAGAAGAAGAAGAAGAAGAAGGAGAAGGAGAACAAGAAGGAGAAGGAGAATGAGAAGAAGAAGGAGAAGAACAAGAAGAACAAGAACACGAAGAAGAAGAAGAAGAAGAAGTAGAAGGAGAAGGAGAAGAAGAAGGAGAAGAAGAAGAAGGAGAAGTGAGACAAAACTGGAGTTCTTTGGTTTAAATGTATCCTTCATTCCCATGGAGGGGGCTCGACAGACGCACTGAAACGTTGACTTGAATTAAATGTATTATATCAACAGACTTCAGGTAACTGTATCAGGTTAGTGTAAAGCAATAATATTCAGTTGAGTTTAATACGTGTTATTTAAACTTCATATTATTGCTTTCAACTAACCCAGTATTGCCCTTGTTGACGTATTTCCATACTTCTACTCCACATGTAAAAGCGAAATAACGTCATTTTACTCAATTATTTAACAGCTTTAGCTACTTTGAACAAAACAGATCTCTAAAATGAGTCAAAAAGCACTTTTCTTCAAAAAGACTCACTTTTTATACTTTAAGTGATTTTGCTGATATTACTTTTGTACTTTTACTTGAGTAAATGCAGGACTTTTGCTTGCAATGAAGTATTTTGACAATAATCTCAGGGTACTTTTACTCAGGTGAAGCATCGGAGTACTTCTTCCACCTCTGCATGGAGTTTAAATGACAAAATATATTTAATTAAAGTCAACGTTCCAGATTTTAAGCGCAGACAACGAGACAGGCGTTCATTTTTGTTGTACCACTACATCTGTCTTTCTCTTCTTCTTCTCCTTCTCTTTACGCCACCTCCCTCCCTCACCCCTTCAGTCCCCCCCCCGACACCTCCCTGCGTCTCCTCACAGCTGGAGGCAGTGTCATTGTGGATGGTATTTGCATGTTACGAGAGAGAGAGAGAGAGGGAGCGTTTGGTATTAAACACCGGTGCATTTCTCCTCTCTCTCTGTATATATTTGTGGATGCTAATGAGGGATTTCTGTGCCGCCAGCCATAATGGAGCTGCAGGATAATAACCCTGCAAAAACAAACTCATCCGCAAACCAACAAAACAATTATCTCTGCTCTTGTTTTTTTTTTCTTCCACCAAGCCCACTGTAATTACTGTACGTGGGAAAAAAAGCAGTAGAAGAAGAAGGAGTTCAGTGTGTTTGCACCGTTATAGAAAGTGAGATAAAACGGATGACCCGAAACAAAACCTACAAAATAACCAGGTTTTATCAGCTTTGGATCTCAAGTCGATGAAGTCGATGGGTTAGGCAACGGATTGTTGCCTGCTGTTTATTTTTATTTAGAATAAAGCAAGTCACAAATTAAACATACTTTTGAGAGTTTTAATTTCGAGCAATTTAACAATTATCTCTGCTCTTCTTTTTCCAACCTGATGTTAGAGAAAGGAAGAAGAAGTTCAGTGTGTTTTCATGCTTAAAGAAAGTGAAACCAACACACATCCCTAACAAGTATTCATGTTTTATATCATTTATCTCCATCTTTGATAGCTGGATACAATACGTCGTTGAGGGGGGGAGGGGGGGTGCAACACACTCATGTCTTGTTTGTGATAAAAATGATACCGATTTAAGTTAAATTTAACTTAATTTAAACACTATTTATGATTTTATACTTGTACGTGTGAAAAAAGGAGAAGAAGAAATGAATGCAAAGCGACAAAAAGCCATAAAATAAACGGAAAAATGTCCTTGTTTTTTGTTGGAGAAATTATAAAAACTAATCAGCTTTGATTTCATTTTTCAATCTTAACCACACTATTAAAAATTCACACACACACACACACACACACACACACACACACACACACACACACACACACACACACACACACACACACACACACACACACACACACACACACACACACACACACACACACACACACACACACACACACACACACACACACACACACACTTTTACTATAGTCTTTAGTTCAAATTTACCCATCATTCCCATGGAGGGGCCCCGACAGACAGACAACGAGACGGGCGTTAGAATTAGAAAAAAAAAATGACAGCGCGACAAATAACCTTCCTCGCTTTCTGCCCACAAATTCGACCAAAGACAAAAAAAAAAAAAAGCCTCTAAACTATGTCCCGCGGCCAAATGAGACACCTGTCCAAACCTCTAAAGACCCTTTGTGTCTTTCACAGATTCTTTGCTTTCTAATTGGCCGGCCGGCCTGTGTGTTAGCGTTAGCCCGGCTGCAGAGAAGGTAAAAACAGGCAAGGCAGGGGGGGGGGGGGGGGGGGGGGGGGGCTGAATAGAAATGTGATTGTGTTGCTGTCAAGCTCTCCCACATGAACTCCCCCTTTTTCTTTCTCCACCCGGACAGAGAGGAGAAGTGTGAAGGGAGACGAGGAGGAGGAGGAGGAGGAGGAGGAGGGAGTAAAGAAGAAGAAGAAGAAGAAGAGGAAGAGGAAGGGTGAGTGAAAGAGACACACTTCATTTGTCATCCAGCGGCCTGATTGGAGTGGCAAAGCCAATTCACATCTCGAGTGGAGTTCCCATCACACAAACCCCCTATACCAAACCTCCCCCCCCCCCCCCCCCCCCCCCCCCCCCCCCCCCTCCTCACCCACCCTCCTCACCCCCTGTATCCTGCCAATCAAGCGCAGCCCGTACAAGCTGCCGGTGTTTCGAGCTGAGAGCTTCATCATCATGGATTATGGGAGCGGTAATGACTCGCTCTCAGGGGCTGAAATAGCTGCAGCTAATGGGGAAAGGTGGGGGGAGACGGCGGGAGGAAGGGGGTGAGGGTCATGGGGAAGGTTGGATGGATGGATGGATTGAGTGTAGGGGGGGGGATGCAGAGCTACCATGAAGCCTGCAACGGACACGGGTAACACTTTTCTTTTGGGTGATTTCTCGAGTTCCTAACACTCTCTGATTGTACATTTCTTTTGAAAAGTCTGAAAGCTGGCAGACGTGTTTATGAGGCGTCTTTGAGGCAGGGGTGAAACTATAAGGAAGGACTAAAACATTACGGACTTTTAGCAAACAGTAGTAGAAATGATGATGTATTTGGACAGACTTCGATCTTTTCTAAAGCAGAAAATAGCCTTTAATTCTTTACATGCATTCTGTATTTGTATTCTAACTCCAGGCATGCATTTAAGACGCGTTTCAGGGTAAAATACCTCTTAGACGAATTCATCTTCTGTGCTACTTTTAGGACTAAAAGTAAAGCATTGAACAAGATTTCCTAACCTAAGACTTGATGCCTGTATTTGGGGATAGGACGGAGAGCTCAGTTGTGTCTTTGGTGGAAAACAGACTCAATTACACATCGATTTTACGGTTTTCGAAAAGGTGAAAGCTTAAGAATGGTTGGTTTGATGACTAAAATGTATTGTACATGATAGTTCTGTAAGTACAAGTGTGGGATAAATGAAGTATAGCTCAAGTATAAATAGGAATCACATTGGAAAAGTACCTGGATGTTGATGTATTTACTTTTAAACCTTATTATAACAACTTGTTAACATTTTATGAAAAAGTTGAACACCATTTTTTAATTATAGAGATAAATAATTTTTTAGGTAAAAGGAAAAATTAAGTAAGAATTATAAAGATTTCATTGGACAAAATTAATTATAATATACAAAACATATCAAGTCGTAAGAAACATATTTACATACAGATAGGAAAGAAGTTATTGGACTCTCTTGTTGTTCCGGAACACTGGCATCCCCTACTGGCTAGCGCTCTAACACAATAGGCTAAGGGGCGGGTCATCTCTAAGCGGTTGTCCAATCACAAAAGCAGACTGGGCTCTGGTTTCAGACAGAGGGTGAAAAGAGGAGCTGCAGCACAGGCAGTCTGAGAAACATAAAGAGCTTTTTGAACATTAAAGAATGGAGACATGTCCCTGGAGAGACACTACATACAAATATGAACCTGAAAATAAGCACGATATGGCCTCTTTAAGGATAACCACATGTTAGTCCATCTCTCAAGACATTAGGACTTCCTACTGAACACCAACATCTAGTAATTTCCTAAAATTGGTCCTGAAAAAAAGCAGCAATCCTCAATTTGGTTGGAATATTTGGGGCACAGAATCCAAATAAACTACCGTGTGTGTTCAAGTTAATAAAGCGACATGTCATCAAATAGAATAATGGAGCTCATTTGATATTTTTTGGGATAACAATACAGCTCTTTGGGGCAGGAAAAGAGGATATATCCGGCTTTGAAACACACACAATACTTGTTAGGTACATCACAATTGGTTTGGAGATTTGAAGTTTTTCCTAGAGTTGAAGTTAACCCCTGGAACAGATCATCATAATGTGTTTTACACCACAAATTAAATTCTCTGAGATTCAGCGTCTGACCTGCGACCTCCTTCACATTTCTGTCTGCCGGAGGGATTTGTTTCCACTTTTTTGGGGGTCTTTCCATTTACTTCCGACTCTGTTTCCTATTATACGTCTTTTTTATCCGTCCGTCACCTTCCCCTGCTCTCTGTTTTCACTCTGAAATGATGCTGTCAGTCGGATGAATGCAGCTTCTGTGGATGTTGGATGAGTCATGTGCAGGGGGGGGGGGGGGGGGGGGTTTCTGCAGGTCTGCCATGGCTGCTGGCTCTGCACATAATCTGGTAATAGTTGTTGATGTTGTTGTTGTCGTGTCTGCTGTTGTTTGTGTGGGTGGAGGTGTGAGTCTTTGCAGAGGTTTGAAACTGTTTCTTTATTTTTCTGTAGTTGCGAAACACACGAAACTCAGAAACATTTCAGTTCTCTCTAGAAAAGTGTTTATTCCTCATGTTTACCACTTGAAAGAGTTTTAAAATTCACAATTCTTCCTTAAATGGACAGAAATCATATCTCTGCCAATAGAAATGTGTTGAAAGACTACATCACACGTAGCGGACATGCATTCAGGTCAGTATTTTAAAGTACTTGGTTCTATAACTATGTAGTTTAATGTTCAGAAAGCTCTTTAGGTTTCTCATACTGCCTGTGCTGCAGCACCTCTTTTCACCCTCTGTCTGAAACCAGAGCCCAGTCTGCTCTGATTGGTTAGTGGGGTCAGCCTTGTCGTGATTGGTCAACACTAGCCAATACAATAGAAAATTGGTTCCTTTTAGAAGGGATTTTAGCCTTTGCAAACCATTGACATGCACTAAAACCTAAATAACACACTACAGGAAAGGGACAACCCCAAAAAGCATAATAAGGCCTCTTTTTTAAATACTGAAGCATCGATATAGAAGCGGCATGGTTCTGTTAGAGCCGGTTTTCACATCCCTGTTTTATGACTCTCAGCAGCTGAGTAGAAAATATTCATAATTTTAGTTTGACAGATGTATTTTAAATTGCACGATTTAAAATGTGTGAGTGACGACATTTTGACTACAATCAGATCTGATATTTTGGATAAACTTCAGAGGTATAAGTACTTCTACTGTTAAGCATAAAACATTTCATACAGTAAAACAAGAATGATTATTTCACAGGTTAAGACTTAACAAATGCTGTCATAAAAAGTTCCCTTCTCCTTTCAATTAAATGCAATCAAAGCTGCAGTTTTCTGTCCGTTCCCATAAGTTACATAGCATTGGTTGACGCCTCCGCCCTTGAGCAAGACACCGAATCCTCTGTCCTGTAACTGACCCCTGATCTTTGACCGCCATGTGAAAGTTCAACCCTCCCTGCTGTGGATCAATACAGTAATTACCAGCTATTTAGGGATTCATTTACAGGTAAAAGTGACCTTAAAGATGTTGTAATGGAGGATGATCTACGGCTCTTTAAGAAGTGGTGATTAAGGAGGGTCTAGTTCTGTCCTTTAGATCTTCTAGAGTACTTTTTCTATCAAAATCTATTCCAGTTTAACCCCAGTCTGTTGGGCATTTGTTTAAGGAGTGAAAAGAACAACCAATCCATCCCAGTCACAAGAGCTGGTCTTGTATTATATCCAAGAAAACTATACCTTTATCAACCCCCGACTCGACCACCATTGCCCCAATTTTGTTTCCTCCATCAAAGTTTGCTTTCATTTCTCCACTTAAATCAAACTAAAGTACAGAAAACGTACCAAAGGTATCAGTTTCACTCTTGATTCCGATTAGGCAAACTAACTTCAGGTTGTGAAAGCGCCCTTAGTGTTGATTTAGGAGGTTATGGAGGTTCTAGAGGTCCTTGTGTTCGTTTGAGGGGGTTTAAAGGCTCCATGATGAGGTGCTGGGGGTCATGGAGCACACCGTGATGGTTCTTGAGGTTGTAGAGAATCTCTAGTGGTCGTTGAGGAAGGATGTTCTGGGCACGGTCACAAGGGCTTTAATTAAAACTTTGAAGCGATTCTTTTAGAAGTTGTCAATGCAGTTATCCTACACTGATGACAACAACAACAACAACAACAATCAGTGGAAAGAAGTGGTATTGTTTTATATCCAAACAAATAAGAATAAACTCCCCTGGAAACAGTTTTTTTTAAATGAGGTTTGCTTTCATTTCTGCTCTTACTTTACTTTTGATAAGGCAGACGTGCTACAACATATCCTCAGGGTGTTCTTAGGAGGTTATGGTGGTCAGTCGAGGTTGCACTGCTCCTTTGAGAAGTTCTGGTGAGAATTGGAGAACTTGTACAAGTCTAGTGAGATGTCTTAGTTGAAGTCTGTTGTTATGAAGTCTCTATGAGTTGTTGTCAATCTTATGTTCATTTAGGAGGTTTGAATTGGCCTTTAAGAGCTTCTTGGGACATTGATGAGGATTTAGAGTCGGTTTTGAAGGTTTTACTTGTACAAAATGAGGTTCTAGGGGCTATGAGACACTCTAGTGGTAATTTAGGAGGTCTTAGTTGGCCTTTTAAGGGTTCTTGTGATCTTTGATGAGGATTTAGGCTCTATTTACAGGTTCTAGCAGTACAATAAAAGGCTCGATTGGTAATTTAGGAGTTATTAGGGTTCCTGAGAGCCGAATATTGGCTGTTAAAGATGCTCGGATGTCTGTGAGATGTAAGGGACTTAATATCAATTGTCAACAAAGTGTACGAATAAATTAAGCTCCAAAGAGTTATCCTTTGAGTCTAACGGAGAACATATTGGGAAAATGAAGCCCAAGCTATTATCTCAGCTTTGGATCAACCCTGAGCTTTGAGGCGTTGTTTCCCTGTTGATGTCTTCCTCTTTCTCAGGGAACGGTTTAAGGGAATTGAACCTGTGACCCCCGCAGTGTCGCTGCCTTGCTCGGCCACACAGCAGCTGCAGAGGAAGTCCCAGCGCTGAGTTAAAGCCCTGAAAGGATTACACAGCGATATAGTTAAAGTGTTTCTATCAAAGCGTGTAATCCTCCTCCACAGGCCTGCTGGGAGTCTGAAGATCTGTGGACCAAGGGGCTCGTCTTCCTCTTCAAAGCCTGACACCACCTCTGACCTCTGACCCCCCACCCTCACTGTTAAACTGACATCTTACTCTCTGCTGTTTACTGGCTTTCTTGTTAATTCACATTTTACATGAGATGAATGCAGGTGACTGAAAGTTAAATGAAATAAATCTGATGTTTCAGCTGACAGAAACACATCTTTTGAACTAGAGTTACAACTCCCCTTTCTTGCTTTCTATTTGTCCTATGTCCTTTCCTTCCTTTCCTCCTAATTGCTTGCCTCCTCATTCCTATGCGCATTTTTTTTCTTTCATCATCCTTCCTTCCTTGTTCCTATCCAACCTTTCTTTCCTTCTTCCTTTCTATTAGCGGTCCATCTTTCTTCCATCCTTCCTTCCTTGCTCATATTTCTCTTCCACTACTTTCAACTTTCCTTCCTATTTCCTGTCCTTCCTTCATTCCCTATTTCCTTCCTCTCTGCTGTTTCCTTACTCCGTTTCCTCAAATTTCTTGTCTTTCTTTCTTTACTTCTTCCTTTGCTATATGTCGCTCCCTTCCTTCGTATTCTTTTGATTTCTTGTCCATCTTTTTTTCTTAAATAATTATTTCATTCTCAATTGTCTTTCCTTTTCTTGCACAACCTTCCTTCCTCCCTCACTATTTCTTGTCCATCTTTCTTTGCTTCCCTCTTTTCTGTACATCATTTCTTGCCTCCCTTCTTCTCACTTTTGTTCCTTCCTTCTTTCCTTTCCTCTAATTCCTCTCCTCCTGCTGTGTTACTTCACCTCTTATCTAAACTCAATCCTTTACCTTTACAAGTCCTTTTATGGGAAGCCATATAAAAAAGGAAACCACACTTTCCTCATTCCCTCCTCCTCTTCATCCCTCTCTCCCTTTCCTTCCTCCTGTTTCCCTCTCGGAGGAGAACTTGCCTGCTCAGCGGCTGTAATCACTTTACTACTGTTTTTGTTCGTGGTAAGTGGACTAAATATTTGGATGCTCATAAGCAAAGCAGAATAATTGAATGTGTGATTTGTGGCAGCTGGCTCTGAGTCTATGGGCTTGTCTCAGCATAATGAAAACAGCTAGCGAGCCGCTGTAAACAAAAGCAACTTGTTATGTTGCAAACCCCTCGCTGTGCTTTGCTGTGTGTGGGAAACAACTAATTTTCTTGATGGCGTACTGTAATCATGGCGAAGCTTTACCACGCGCTGTGCTGAGTACTGCACTGCTTATTAATACGCAGAGAGAGTCGTCCACTCCTGGCAGAGCTGCTATTACTGTAAACACTTTAAAGAATAAAGAGGCAGAGTACAATACACAAACCTGAATCATTATAATTATTGGTGGGGTCCAGACGGGGCCGGCTGGAGGACCCGTTCACAGCTGCCCATGGAGCCTCAGACCTGGATTTCAGGAGCTTATTTAAAATAATACCAAGGAAAGGGAAATAACTATAGTCATAATAACAAGGCAAGGGAAAGGGACCCTCCCTCAGACAATAAGCTGGGAAATAAAGGTATGTCAACTTGCTGTGAAGAGTTTTTAATCCTAACTACAGTCTGGCAAAAATATAGAAAATAAATATATATATATATTTTTGCAGTTTCCCAAAAATAATCTCAAAAAAAAAAGC
Organism: Eleginops maclovinus; assembly: GCF_036324505.1. Taxonomy (NCBI): domain Eukaryota; kingdom Metazoa; phylum Chordata; class Actinopteri; order Perciformes; family Eleginopidae; genus Eleginops; species Eleginops maclovinus. The sequence continues at coordinate 22,516,311 of NC_086367.1, read as the reverse complement.
TCAATATTTCTAAAACAAAATAATTATACTTTATTTTAATATTATTATTTAATATTTTTACATTAATATCATTAATATTCCTAGTAGTGGTAGCACTAATAGCAGTATTAATTATATTAAAGTGTATCTTTAAGATAAAATGGCACATTATATTTATTATTTCAATATGAATTAGCTGTGAATAAATACAAAATGTCCACAGAAGTGACTTAAAACATATTCTATGTAGTTTGAATGCAAGACTATTTATTATTTTTCAATGGTATTTCTAATAACACAGTATAAAAACTTGGTATTATTACTTTTACTTAAGTTGTACCGTATTCATTGTATGAAATGCAAATGAAAAACCTTCAATTAAAATACAATTACCTTAAAACTGTACTTAACTACAGTATGGGAGATGTTGTTACTCAGTGTATTTGGATAGTGACATTGATTTGATCTGAAGTTTTTGTCGATGTAAACAAAACCTTTAAAGTTTAAACTCTTCCTCTCTTCTGTCTATCCGTCTCATCCTCTCTCTGAAGACCCTCAGCCTCTTCATCCTCTCCCACTCGTCTGTCTTCTCCTTCAGAGGAACAAAAGCTACTCTCCACATCACTTAGTCCTGACCTGCACCTGTGGACGGCCCAGAGACCATCTCTCTAACACACACACACACACACACACACACACATACACACACACGGGGGGGGGGGGTGTTGGCCGACCCCTGAGAGGGGTCAAGAGTCAGGGTTCGGGGGTCAAGGGGTCAAGAGGAAGTCCTTTCTGCTGACGGAGAGCCACTTATCATTCTCATCTAATGGAGCAACCATCTGTCAATCAGGAAGAGAGGGGCGGGGCCAACAGGTATCACTGTGAACCCTAACGCCGCCGCCGCTGTCCCCCGGGGGCCACACTTTCTAGAAGGATGGCTCAGGGGTTCGAATCGGGTCGTGGGATTGTTTACGGTTGTCCCTCTGTCCCCCGACCCTGAACGTTTGTCGTCGTCTTTAATCGAGTTTCGTCCTGCGGTCGTTAAAGTTACATCCGAGACGATTCTGCTCCAACAGGTGAAAATAAAAACTTCCCACACTTGGGTTCATGGCTTAAAATGTCTCGTTTCGCCGATTAAAAGTTAAATATTCAGTTAATTTAATTTGAGGAGCCGGGGATGTAGAGCTTTTATATTTATGCTTCAAAAAATGCTTTAAATCAGGATCAAATACGAATACTCCTGGAGAAATATTTTCTGAATAAGATAAAAAAGATATACAAATATAAGAAATTAAAGTAATGTGTTCAATAAACACACAATTAAATAAAATGTATTTAATTATAAGGAAAAAACTCAGAATAAAATAAATAAATAAGACTTGGTCAGAAATCCCACAGATTTTCAAGTAGGCTTTAAATCCTCTTCCATACTTTGATTGGAACATTTACTGAACAACTAAAATCTTAATGCACTTTTACTTCATCTGCTGTACATGCATTGTGTATTATATTTTTCACTTTTGACCCTTCAGGGACTCTTCAGGGAATGCAGAATATGTAGTTTTGGCTATGCAGACATTAAGTTTCCAAAAATGCAATATAAATACATTAGTAAAAAGACAGCGCAAGAGAATTATGCGTTACCAATAGTGCAAGTAAATGCAAAAGAAGTCAACTTCACTAAGATAAGATACAAACAGAATACTGCACAGTGGAAAGCTGTTTGTTTTAAGGTCACATGATCCCTTTGTTGACAAAAAACTGAAACTGATGTTGTGCAAATGTTCAGCTGCACCAACGTGTGAGACAACAAACACCTGAGACGTTTCCCCGCCTCCTCCTCCTCCGCCTCCTCCTCCTCCGTGAATCCACTGACTGAGTCACAGATTCAGACTCCGTGTGAGGGAAACACTCTGGGCTGTCTGTTGATCCACGCTCAAACATTTCAATTCAACGATCCTTCAATTATCCTGAAACTCAATCTGCCGTCACCTGGGCTCAGCCTGCTAATGCCTAAAATTCCCACTGCCATGCGGGGCTGCAGGGACTCCCTGTGGACCGCCGCCTCCGCCTCTCTTTGTATCATCTCAGGGTCCTTCAGAAGCTAGTTTTTAGGTTCATTTGGGTCATAAAATGGACTTAAGATGCAATAAAAGTCATTTTAATATAAAAGAATTATGAATAACACTTAGATATGTTGTCTTAAACTGAAGTAGGGCCTACCTGTGCCTATTCACTTTTATCTGTGCTTATGTGTCTGTTAATGTGCTTTCATATGTGCTGTAATTGTGCTCTTGTTTGTTGTCCTTTAATGCCATCAACCTGCCAGTTGAAAATTAGCTTCAATGGCTAAATCTGTCCCTTTAGCATGATGTTGCTCCTGGCAATAAACAAACACAAGCAGTACAACATGCAGCTTCGATGGAGAAAAGACAGAGCGTGGAGTCCCTGTAGCTCTGCACCCAACTGCCCGAGCCTCTAATGATGAGATCAGTTAATTTAATGATGACCCGGTCGGTCTGGGAGAAGCCCCTCACTCTGTTTCTCAGACCTCCAGGTCCTGCAGGGATTTACAGAGCCAGGGGCTGCTGAGGTAGCATGGCCCAAAACCACAGCTGCTCCCAGGGGAGAGGGGCGAGGCACTCACCCGGAGACCCCCCGGAGAGGAACAGGTTAGAGCGTGGGAAGAAAATCAGGTGTTCAGGTAATGAATAACTGTACTAACCTCCCCTGTGCACATGTGGCCCGGCTCTTTCATTAGCATACACTCAATATGCTGTCCTGCTGCCCCCAAATGTGGATTAATCCGCCACTGAAAATAGTCCTCAGTAATTGGGTTTTTGTGGGCTAAAGTTAGCATCTCAAGGGCTCCCTGCACAAAAAGCCAATAGGATTTGTCCGTTGGATTTTAGAAATACTGCAGAAAATAAGCTTAGTAAGTTTATGGTACTTGCACATTTTGTTAAGCAGGATAAACTCCACTTATTAACACCATTTGAGGATTTTTTAACGCAGTCTCCAGAAGTAAAAAGCTAACTTTAGGCTTTAAAGGAACTACAGCACGGTCACATGACATCACAGGCGCTAAGCTAAAGGCGACTAATGTTGGTTGTGATGACGTTTAGTCGTCTCATTTAGACAATTGATAGCAACCTCTGTTTTTAAATAATACAAAATATCTCTTCAACTTGTATTAAAGAGGTCATATTATGCTAATTTTCTGGTTGATTTTTGTATTTTGTGCCTCCATACAGCAACAGAATCCCGAGGCCTCACTGTGATTTATCCGTGACCAAAGAGGTGTTGTTTGTTTCTAAACAGAGGTATTGTGAGGGTGAAACCTGACACCAGGAAGCTCACCTGAGCAAACACAAGACTCAAGTGGACTCAAGCACATTTGTTGAACTGAAAACGTACATCTGTACAAACAAAACGATATATATATTGCTGATCAGCTGATCACTGTTTACAAAACAGGAGGCGAAACAGAACTGGAGGAATGAGTCCTAAAACTTAGAAATGAGTTGGTTGTTTGATAGATCTTTGTTGTTGTTAGATACCTGGAATATAATCAAAAGCGGCCCTATTCTGCTTTTTGGGATTTTCCTTTAAAATCCCAAAGTTCCGGAACATAGTGACATCCCTATACAAATACTTGCGCTTCCATTGGGTCCAACACATTGTACGTGATAGGCTAAAGGGGCGGCACATCTCTTAGTGGTTGACCAATCACAACAGAGCCAACCAGCTAACCAATCAGAGCAGACTGGGCTCTGGTTTCAGACAGAGGGTGAAAAGAGGAGCTGCAGCACAGGCAGTCTGAGAAAAATAAAGAGCTTTCTGAACATTAAAGCATGGAGACATGTCCCAGGAGAGGAAATGTGTTTTCTTGTCAGTAAAAGTATGCAAACATTGTGTACAAACTAAGTGATACATGAGAAAACAAACATGGCTGAATCTAAAGCCTGAACGTCTGTCCCTGCAGGTGCTGGTAACATTGTAACTCCTGAGAAACGTGCTGCCTGATTAGATCTTCTTCTGTGGTGTTCGGGGCAGTCTGCTGTATTTACCCCACAGTGGAAATGAAATTATCCCTGCTGGAACCGAGCTTGATTGAGGGAAGAATAAAAAAACTGAATGATGAGTATTTTCAGGCGGCTCTGATCTAAATACTCCCCGGCTTCAGGTTGGTGGTGTCGGGGGGCGTAAAGGGACACACGGTTTCCTTTTATTTTCCGCACGTCAATCATCGTCCTTTATATTAAACAATTAGTTAAGAGAAGAAAAACAGTGTGATTCCACGGCGACGATCTCCAGGAAGCGAGCGGCGGTCTGATTGCGGCACCGCTCGGCCCCCTCGCCGTCCACGACCCTGAATGCCAGTAATCATTTGTCTGATTTCATACGAGGAGGAATGAAGCGAACCATCTTGATTAATGCTGATTTGAACGGATGGATGGATGGTTCGACCCCCTCCTCCTCCACCATCACCAGTATCACATGCATCCCCCCCTACTGAGGAGATGACGGCCTGCGGGAATATTTTTACACATCGACGGCCTCCAATCAGCTAATGGCTGCCTATCAGAGGCCAGGGGTGGAGGATTGTGGGATATCTGATCTCCTCGGGAAGAAGGAAGGCTGACACCTGAACGCACCGTGGGCCTGTTTGGATCCAAACAGCCGGGAAACCATCGGGAAACAAGAGGAAAGAGCTCCAGAGAGTCACTCTGCAACACGTTTACTGCCTTTATCGTCTCTATTTCTACACCTGCAGCTCGGATCCAGATCCATTTTTTACATAGTATTTATTTTTGATGCTACATTCCATCCACTATAGACTTTAACAGGAATTTATTCAGATTATTTGTTACACATTGTTTCTTTTTTTCCTGCTCAATTTATCCAGTATCAATGCATAGAATTTAACCTGCATTTTATTGATATTTATTGGATTTATTATTTATTATAATTTAAACTCCTACATCTTTGATTCTTTTTTTTACATTTGTTATACTTGAATTAGCATTTTTGGAAAGTATTTTTTACACCTCTGATTCTTTCTTACTTTATATGTATACATATTTTTACACTTCAATGTTATTTATGTTAAAACCCAGTCTCAGGCAACCTTCATAGAATTTAATAAGCATTTCATTTATTTTTTCATTCATTTCTAAAAGCATTAAACAAATTAATAAAAAAGTAGTTGATTTTGTCAAACATTTTGGTTGATATCTCTGATCTTTCTTTCGTTGAGCTGCTTGTTTATAAGTTAATTTGCATTTGCATAAATAAAGCCTTTGAAGGCGACATTTTGGGTAATAACTTGCTGCGATGCATCTTTTTTTGGCCTGGTTTAACAAATGACAAAAGAGTAAGTTCACCAAGTTCAAGAGCAAATGAGCAAAAAAGGACAATTAAAGAGACAATAGAATACATCAATTAAGAAAACCCAGAATATGATAGTGATAACATAAAAGGTAGTGAGACAGGAAATACTTTAAACAGAATGAGGACCTTTTCAGCTGAATTTATGTTCTGTTTGACGGCTGATATCTAAACAGAAATGTAGGAATAGGATGACATTTGATAGGCCTCTTCAGTGTTCGGATCTCTCGAGATGGACCCCACCTCTCAAGAGGATATGCTCTTTAGTCATCATGTTTATTTTGCACAATAAACAAAGAACACAAGAGGATTAGGCACTGAATCCTGTTTGTGTTTCATGAGTGGAATATTTAGTCATGCAGGGCAGAAAGAACATGTTATAGTTTTCGTGTCGTACTACAAACTTTAAACTCTTTTCTCTTTACAAAGCTCCCCTATATCAGCCATGTGGCATCAAATCAGCGCTGCTTCTGTTGCTGTTTGTCACATTTCTGTCAATCGCTCAGTCTGAGCCTCCGTCAGCTACAAAAAAAAAAAAACGGCTTCATTTTTTTTATTCAGGAAACAAGTTTGATGAAATTTGCTTCACCCAGTGGTGCTTGAATCAAATCAGGGGAACACTGAGAGGCTGCAGGCCGGGGATGGAGACGATGGAGAAAAGACATCTGATCAAGAAAAATCAAAGTGTGGCTGCCTCTCAGAGGGGGAATAAATTCACCCTGATGATGAGCGCCTAAAAATATCTGTGTGGATCATGTTTGGAGGGAAGGAGCCTCATCAGGGTGACACAACAGATGTTAAATACCTTTTTCAAAAATGGCCAGTCGGACGATGGAAGGCGTCTCACTTTGTCCTGAAATGAAGACGCCGTCACTTTAAATCAATCAGACGCTGCTTATTGATCCTGTAGATGAAAATATAAAACATAAGATAATGAATGGATCGTCTTTGCTCATCGTAAAGCAACTAGGTTTATGTTCAATACAATTCCTGAAACTGTGGCATAAGCATCTGCATGACTTTGTTAAAATAATGTTGAGTTTCATTTTCAAAAGAGTCGAGACGGATAAATGAAATAAATGGTGTACTTTTACTCCACTACATGTATTTAATCCCTTTAGCTGCTTCGCAGATTAGGATTAATGATGGTAAATATAATCTCCCTTAAATCAGACTGTAGTTCACCTGCAGTAAATCCAGCAGCTACCCTGCAGTATACAAAGCCATTCAAACTAGCTGCACCTTTACCAGCTCTGAGAACACTTTAATGATCAATCATTATAAAACATATCAGAGGTATTATTCTGAAATGGACCAATCAGACAATGACTACTTTTACTGTCGCTACTTTAAGTACATTTAGAGGAGAGTACTTTCTACTTTCACTGGAGGAACATTTAGAATACTTTTACTGTGACAGAGTATTCCTACACTGGTACTTCTTCTTTACTCAAGTACAATACCTGAGTACTTCTACTTTTACTCAAGTACAAGACCTGAGTACTTTTACTTTACTCAAGTACAAGACCTGAGTACTTCTACTTTACTCAAGTACAAGACCTGAGTACTTATACTTTACTCAAGAACAAGATCTGAGTACTTCTACTTTACTCAAGAACAAGACCTGAGTACTTCTACTTTACTCAAGTACAAGACCTGAGTACTTCTACTTTACTCAAGTACAAGATCTGAGTACTTCTACTTTACTCAAGTACAAGACCTGAGTACTTTTACTTTACTCAAGTACAAGACCTGAGTACTTCTACTTTACTCAAGTACAAGACCTGAGTACTTATACTTTACTCAAGAACAAGATCTGAGTACTTCTACTTTACTCAAGAACAAGACCTGAGTACTTCTACTTTACTCAAGTACAAGACCTGAGTACTTCTACTTTACTCAAGTACAAGACCTGAGTACTTATACTTTACTCAAGAACAAAATCTGAGTACTTCTACCTTACTCAAGTACAAGACCTGAGTACTTCTACTTTACTCAAGTACAAGACCTGAGTACTTCTACTTTACTCAAGTACAAGATCTGAGTACTTCTACTTTACTCAAATACAAGATCTGAGTACTTCTACTTTACTCAAGTACAAGACCTGAGTACTTCTACTTTTACTCAAGTACAAGATCTGAGTACTTCTACTTTTACTCAAGTACAAGATCTGAGTACTTCTACTTTTACTCAAGTAGAAGACCTGAGTACTTCTACTTTACTCAAGTACAAGACCTGAGTACTTCTACTTTACTCAAGAACAAGATCTGAGTACTTCTACTTTACTCAAGAACAAGACCTGAGTACTTCTACTTTACTCAAGAACAAGATCTGAGTACTTCTACTTTACTCAAGTACAAGACCTGAGTACTTCTACTTTACTCAAGTACAAGATCTGAGTACTTCTACTTTACTCAAGTACAAGATCTGAGTACTTCTACTTTACTCTGAGTACTTCTACTTTACTCAAGTACAAGATCTGAGTACTTCTACTTTACTCAAGTACAAGATCTGAGTACTTCTACTTTACTCAAGTACAAGATCTGAGTACTTCTACTTTACTCAAGTACAAGATCTGAGTACTTCTACTTTTACTCAAGTACAAGACCTGAGTACTTCTACTTTTACTCAAGTACAAGACCTGAGTACTTCTACTTTACTCAAGTACAAGATCTGAGTACCTCTACTTTACTCAAGTACAAGATCTGAGTACTTCTACTTTTACTCAAATACAAGACCTGAGTACTTCTTCCACCTCTGGTCCTTAGCAAATAAATCAATGGACTTTCCCTGAGACAGAGCTGGGAGGAGGTCCTTCATGTCCTTTCTACATTTCACTCTCTAGACATTTTCTTCATACAAACAAATCCAGTAGCAAATATATTTTCAAAGAAACAAACACTGGTCTGTTAAACTATTCAGCCACAATGACTCTACTTTCACTACAAATGAAGTAGTTGCGCAGGTAAACAAGCTTAACACACTTCTCATTATACTGTAACTTCAAAAACAGCTACAGGGTAAACATCTGCATCATACAAACAATAACATCGATGTATTGCTGCATTAAACCCAGTGATAATCAGCTTGTTACCTAAATGTTTGCAGCATGTGTTCCCAGCTGTGAAGGTGCAGTGCATCAAACAGGAGGCGGGCCGCTCCAACTGCAAATACAGAAGGGGGGGACTGGACCGTACTAAATTGGGTGCAGTACACAGAGCCTGTAAACGTATTATTCTGAACATACAGTCAGTGGACACTTCATTAAATACACCTGTGCTATATGATGCTGTCCAGTGCAACAGCGCCAGGCTAAAAGTGTAAATTCCCAAAGTTCAGTCAATGCTCCTGCACTTAAAATGGTTTGGCCCGTTTAAAGTGAATGTACCTGCACGAGTTTGTATCTGCGTGGTTTGTCTCACTCAGTGTAAGTCACCTTGGATACAACTAAATGAAATGTACTTTGAGGTTGGTGCTAAAAAATAAACTCAACGTTAAACTTTAAAACTTACATTTTGTCAACTTTTATTTCCACAGTCTATAATTGGAAAAGACGGAATCAGACTCCCCTTCAGTTGGTTTCCTTTTGGTCCCACGTGTTGTTATTTAATGCAATGTACTAAGGTTGATGCTCAGACATGTGAGTAAATAACCAGAGGTAGAAAAACTACCCATACTAGATTTGTAAAATACTCTGGGAAGTGAAATTCCTGCATTTAAAATCATCGAAATCTACTTCAAGTATCAGATGAGGATCTTACAGAAGACATTAAATGATTGGATTATGATTATTGTTGCTTTATTGGGGTAAAAATGATCTGCTTATGTAAAGAAACCAAGCTGTCAGATGAATGTAGTCGAGCAAAAAGATCAATATTGGCTTCCAAAATGCGGTCGATTAGTAAAAAGAAGAACAAGATATAAAATACTGAGGTAAAGTACAAGTACTTCAACATGATACTTCAGTAAGGTGCCTCGTTACACTCTACAACTGTAAAGTAACATCTCCATGACATCACAACAGTGCACTTTAAGGCTCCATTTGTTGACTTTTATTTTGTATTTCTGGTGTTTAGAGATCAAGGTCACAAGTTTCGAGAGTCCTTTGATTTGGTGTTGAGATCAAAGAGCTGAGAAACTTAAAGCGACTAACATTTCCACAATCTCAAATTAAACGAGATCCCATCAGACTCGCTCTCAGCTGGTCGGTTGACGGCTGGAGGCCCCGTCTGAACCTGCCTCCGTCAGCTCCAATCAGCTGCTGGCTGACGGTTGTCAAAGCAACGGGTTGAAAAGGTGTTTGATGTAGGGGAAACACACCGGTAAAGCTGCCCTCCGACCAATCAGCTGCTGCCCCCGCCGCTGACATGTGACAGCGCTTAGCCCCGCCCGGATCAACCGGAGGCCCGTCCAAATGCCACGAGACTGTTTAATCTGGACTCTGTGTGAGTGTGTGTGTGTGTGTGTGTGTGTGTGTGTGTGTGTGTGTGTGTGTGTGTGTGTGTGTGTGTGTGTGTGAGTGAGACAGGAAACAGACAGACAGACAGGCAGCATGAAAACAAGATGGAGGAGTTGAGAAGGAGGTCATGGCTCCGGTCGAACTGTTAAAAAAACACCAGGTTCTTCTGAATGTCTTTTCCTGATAACTTCACGTCTACATCTTGTCCTCTCATGCACACACACACACACACACACACACACACACCACTGCTGGATTTCCAAGAGTCAATACGTGAAGGCTGTCAGGTTGTCTCACATTTGTACCTGTTTAGAGAGATTTTTATTGCATGTCTGATGTCTTTCTTTCAAGTAAACGCCTGAAACCATAATGTCCCTGTCCCTTGTCGGCTCTCCATTGCCTGAATTTATGCTTCAAGGTCTGGTGACAGCTGAGTTTCCTGCACACAGCTTCATCTTCACCTCCTCTCCTCAGTAAGACAAGTGTTTTAAATTAATATATATTATTATTTGGATATTTATTTTCCAAGATCTGCAGAAACACGGAGACACCAGAACTTGACGACCCAACTCTCACTCAGAACAGATTCAGAGTCTCCTGGCTCCAGGCTTTTTCTTGAGATATCCAGAAATAAATACAGCCATTTTATTCCTTTGTTTGCTTCCGGAACTCAGTGACATCACTATGGAACACTAACGCCCGGAACTTCTATTGGCTAGCGCTCCAACACATTTTACGTGACAGTCTGAGGGGCGGGACACCTCTAAGTGGTTGACCAATCACAACAGAGCCGGACCAGTTCACCAATCAAACAGCATGTAATATTGAGCACCTGTTAACCCACTAATAATGTGATGCTATCCTGATGGCGGCGCTATAGGAGATGCGTTGGGGTTATTCAAATCGAAAGGTTGTTGCCCCCGTTTGTATGTTTTTGTTGTTGTTTGTGAGCACTGGATGGCGCAATGGGGCACAGGGTATTTAGGTGACCTCACCGGCACATGGACTGGGTAGAGCAACAGTTTTGGACCAGTGCACACGCAGCTTTTCTTGGGAAATGAAAGGCCTTGAAAGCTTCATGGATATGCGACACGCGTCCAATCAGCTGACCCAGTTCAGCCAATTGAGGGGCAATAGTGAGCACATTTACTGAAAGTTGCATGACCTTATTGTAAGTATAGTTCTGAGTAATGTAGGATCAGATGAGATAAATATGTTGGTACTTTTGACTAATATTAAACAATATGAAGACACCAGTAAACTTCAAATATACAAGTGTAAAAAATGCATTTATTTGTCACCTATCTCTGAACTTCATTGACTGAATTAAAGTCCGGTCTCCTTTGCATATACTTTCTGGTGACAGCTTAATATCCTGCACAAACACATCGTCACCTCTCCTCTTCAGATAGACACGTGTAATGAAGGAATGTAAACTATAATTTCAGTGTTTAAAACATATTTCAAAGCAGCTGTCATTGTAATTACAGTTTCATTTCCAACAATCTCATTCTTAATTGAGTGAAAATGAAGGCTGATGGAGTTTTAATGAAGCCGTTGTTTTTCTCCAGACACTCAAAGTCTTAATTTGCTTTTTTGAAAAGACTATTTAACATCTCTTTCCGTAAAAGATGAGAAACACTTAAACGTTGTGACATTAGCTGACATCCAGCTCTCCCAAAGGAATCATCGTCTCGTCATCTCGCCCTCCAAATACAACCGGAAAAACATATTAAAAACAAACTCTAACAAACAACCAACACTATAAATGCTTTTGACATTTCAACACAGACAGGAGGGATGGCATTTGAAACCTCTCTGTTTGTTTTCCTAAACTAGTGCTGCAACCTTAATATACAGTGTACAATTAATCTGCTAAAAGCAAAAAAATATTGACTGTATTGAACCAACAGCAAGTCGGCCATCTTTGAAGGATACCAGCGCCTGCAACCTATTGACTTACACTTTTAAAACAAGTGAGGTGTGTTGCAAAAAAAGGGCAGCGGGATTACGTTTGATTTGTTCCTAACAAAGACAGCTAAAGATGGCGACATGGCTAACATTAGCAAGAGATGCTAATTTGGTTGAATCAGTCATTTTCGGTCACTGTCTAAAAGCTGTTTTTGAAATCTATGTATTTAACTTTTTGATAGCGTGAAGGCGCTAACTCCAAACACCAGATGGCGCTAACGGTAATCGGTCCATTCTTCTCTTAACTACAGTTATTGAATTTTGATCTAATAAAACAACTCTTCTATGTGGAGCGCTTCCCTTTGTAAGATCTGTTGTCTTTTATTCATTTCAGAATCAAAACTGTGGAAAGCTGTAACCTCCTGCTGTAGCTACAGATGCTATCCTCCAAAGATGACCGCCAAACAATCTGCGGTTTCCGTGCCAATATCAATGAAGTTGGATTATAATCGAACCGCACATTCAATCTAATACATGTTTGCTCATGTTGGTGATCTCAGGGCTACAGCTACTCGGTTAGCTCAGCGCTAACGCAATGAAAACACAGCCTCGTCTGTCAGGTGTCTTCTTTGAGCTCACCTTGGTGGTGTGAAAGCAGTCCCGACAGCTCGGTGTAAAACACGTCTCAGACTCACCTGGTGTGATGCTGTCGTCACACTCCCACACATGGCTGTTCCTTCTTCACCTTTTATGAGGCGAGCGTTTATAATCGTCGACGGAGAAACCGGGAGGTAACGTCGAGGTTCTGAAAAATCAGCCGGTGTAAAAGCAGCGCGCTAAAGTTCTGAAGCTCTGAAGTTCTGAAGCTCTGAAGTTCTGAAGCTCTGAAGCTCTGAAGTTCTGAAGTTCTGAAGCTCTGAAGCTCTGAAGTTCTGAAGTTCTGAAGCTCTGAAGTTCTGAAGTTCTGAAGCTCTGAAGTTCTGAAGCTCTGAAGCTCTGAAGTTCTGAAGTTCTGAAGCTCTGAAGTTCTGAAGTTCTGAAGCTCTGAAGCTCTGAAGTTCTGAAGTTCTGAAGCTCTGAAGTTCTGAAGCTCTGAAGTTCTGAAGCTCTGAAGTTCTGAAGTTCTGAAGCTCTGGAAATGATTCAGAGGCACATCTGTATGTAGAGCACACAGGGCTTCCTGTAGCCTGCTAACATCAGGGAACGTTAAAGAACAGTGAGGAACATTAAGGAACATCATTAAGGAACATTAAGGAACACTAAGGAACATTAAGGAACATCATTAAGGAACATTAAGGAGCGGTAGGGAACATAAAGGAACGGTAAGGAACACTAAGGAACACTAAAGAACATCATTAAGGAACATTAAGGAACATTAAAAACATTATTAAGGAACACTAAGGAACATTAAAGAACATTAAGGAATGGTAAGGAACATTAAGGAACACTAAGGAACATTAAATAACACTAAGGAACACTAAGGAACATTAAGGAACATTAAGGAATGGTAAGGAGCATCATTAAGGAACACTAAGGAACATTAAGGAACATTAAAGAACAGTAGGGAACATTAAGGAACGGTAAGGAACACTAAGGAACATTAAGGAACATTAAAGAACGGTAGGGAACATTAAGGAACGGTAAGGAACACTAAAGAACATCATTAAGGAACACTAAGGAACATTAAGGAACACTAAGGAACGGTAAGGAACATAAAGGAATGGTAAGGAACACTAAAAAACATCATTAAGGAACATTAAAGAACATTATTAAGGAACACTAAGGAACATAAAGAACGTTAAGGAACATGAGGAAAATTAATGAAAAGTAAGGAACCGTAAGGAACAGCAAGGACGTTAAGGAAAAGCAAGGAACATTAAAGAATGTTAAGGAAAAACAAGGAACTTTAAGGAACAGTAAGGAACGTTAAGGAACAGTGAGGAACGTTAAGGAAAAACAAGGAACTTTAAGGAATGTTAAGGAAAAACAAGGAACATTAAGGAACAGTAAGGAACGTTAAGGAAAAACAAGGAACGTTAAGGAACAGTAAAGAACATTAAGGAAAAGTGGGGAACATTAAGGAACAGTAAGGAACGTTAAGGAAAAACAAGGAACTTTAAGGAACAGTAAGGAACGTTAAGGAAAAACAAGGAACTTTAAGGAACAGCAAGGAACGTTAAGGAAAAGCAAGGAACATTAAGGAACGTTAAGGAAAAACAAGGAACTTTAAGGAACAGTAAGGAACGTTAAGGAAAAACAAGGAACTTTAAGGAATGTTAAGGAAAAACAAGGAACATTAAGGAACAGTAAGGAACGTTAAGGAAAAACAAGGAACATTAAGGAACAGTAAGGAACGTTAAGGAAAAGCAAGGAACGTTAAGGAACATTAAAGAACACTAAGAACCGTAAGGAACCCTAAGGAACGTTAAGGAAAAGCAAGGAACGGTAAGGAACACTAAGGAACATTAAGGAACAGTACGGAACGTTAAGGAAAAACAAGGAACGTTAAGGGACAGTAAAGAACATTAAGGAAAAGTGGGGAACATTAAGGAACACTAAGGAACATTAAGGAAAAGTGGGGAACGTTAAGGAAAAACAAGGAACATTAAGGAACAGTAAGGAACGTTAAGGAAAAGCAAGGAACGTTAAGGAACATTAAAGAACACTAAAGAACGTTAAGGAACACTTAAGAACCGTAAGGAACCCTAAGGAACGTTAAGGAAAAGCAAGGAACGGTAAGGAACACTAAGGAACATTAAGGAACAGTACGGAACGTTAAGGAAAAGTGAGGAACATTAAGGAACACTAACAAACATTAAGGAACATTAAGGAACACTTAAGAACGTTAAGGAACACTTAAGAACCGTAAGGAACCCTAAGGAACGTTAAGGAAAAGCAAGGAACGGTAAGGAACACTAAGGAACATTAAGGAACAGTACGGAACGTTAAGGAAAAGTGAGGAACATTAAGGAAAACTAAGGAACATTAAGGAACACTAAAGAACATTAAGGAACATTAAGGAACACTTAAGAACGTTAAGGAACACTTAAGAACCGTAAGGAACCCTAAGGAACGTTAAGGAAAAGCAAGGAACGGTAAGGAACACTAAGGAACATTAAGGAACAGTACGGAACGTTAAGGAAAAGTGAGGAACATTAAGGAAAACTAAGGAACATTAAGGAACACTAACAAACATTAAGGAACATTAAGGAACACTTAAGAACGTTAAGGAACACTTAAGAACCGTAAGGAACCCTAAGGAACGTTAAGGAAAAGCAAGGAACGGTAAGGAACACTAAGGAACATTAAGGAACAGTACGGAACGTTAAGGAAATGAGAACATAAGGAAAACTAAGGAACATTAAGGAACACTAACAACATTAAGGAACATTAAGGAACACTAAGAACTTAAGGAACAGTAGGAACGTTAAGGAACGTAAGGAAAGTAGGAACGTTAAGAACGTAAGGAACACTAAGGAACATTAAGGAACAGTACAGGGAACGTTAAGGAAACAGTAGGAACATTAAGGAAAACTTAAGGAAATTAGAACACTAAGGAACGTTAAGGAAACATTAAGAACCAAACAAGGAACGTTAAGGAACAGCTAAGGAACGTAAGGACACTAAGGAACGTTAAGGAAAAGAAGGAACATTAAGGAACGTTAAGAAAACAAGGAACATTAAGGAAATTAAGGAACATTAAGGAACACTAAAGAACAGTAAGGAACATTAGGAACATTAAGGAACATTAGGAACATTAAGGAACATAAGAACAGTAAGGAAATGTAAGGAAACAGTTTAAGGACGTTAAGGAAAAACAAGGAAAATTAAGGAACATTAAGGAACATTAAAGAACAGTAAGGAAAGTGAGGAACGTTAAGGAACAGTAAGGAACGTTAAGGAACAGTGAGGAAAATGAAGGAACAGTAAGGAACATTAAGGAACAGTAAGGAACGTTAAGGAACAGTAAGGAACATTAAGGAACACTAAGGAAAAGTAAGGAACATTAAGGAACAGTAAGGAATGTTAAGGAACAGTGAGGAAAAGTAAGGAACAGTGAGGAAAATTAAGGATCAGTGAGGAAAATTAAGGAACAGTAAGGAACGTTAAGGA
The DNA here is from genome assembly GCF_036324505.1 of Eleginops maclovinus. Lineage (NCBI taxonomy): Eukaryota > Metazoa > Chordata > Actinopteri > Perciformes > Eleginopidae > Eleginops > Eleginops maclovinus. The sequence continues at coordinate 22,500,458 of NC_086367.1, read as the reverse complement.
ACAGTAAGGAATGTTAAGGAACAGTAAGGAATGTTAAGGAACAGTGAGGAAAATTAAGGAACAGTAAGGAACGTTAAGGAACAGTGAGGAACGTTAAGGAACAGTGAAAAACAGTAAGGAATGTTAAAGAACAGTGAGGAATGTTAAGGAACAGTAAGGAACGTTAAGGAACAGTGAGGAAAATTAAGGAACAGTGAGGAACGTTAAGGAACATTAAGGAACGTTAAGGAACAGTGAGGAACATTAAGGAACAGTGAGGAACGTTAAGGAACATTAAGGAACAGTAAGGAATATTAAAGAACGTTAAGGAACAATGAGGAAAATTAAGGAACACTAAGGAAAAGTAAGGAACAGTAAGGAAAGTGAGCAACGTTAAGGAACAGTAAGGAACGTTAAGGAACAGTAAGGAAAGTAAGGACAGTGAGGAACAGTGAGGAACGTTAAGGAACAATAAGGAACAGTAAGGAAAGTAAGGACAGTGAGGAACAGTGAGGAACAGTGAGGAACATTAAGGAACGTTAAGGAACAGTAAGGAAAGTAAGGACAGTGAGGAACAGTGAGGAACGTTAAGGAACAATAAGGAACAGTAAGGAAAGTAAGGACAGTGAGGAACAGTGAGGAACATTAAGGAACAATAAGGAACAGTAAGGAACAGTAACAAATGTTAAGGAACCTTGAGGAAGGTTACGGAACAGCTTTGGTTTCATGCCGTTAAACTGTGTTTTCTCCGAAGCTCCGCTGATGTGTCAGAGACTAACAGAGACCTGGATCAGGAATCACTATTTCCTGCAGCCATCTTGAACCCCCCAGGACGATGGGTCTGCTAATGAGACCCCGTCGGAGATGAAGGTAATTCATAAGAGAAAAGGTTATATTAGATTTCTAATTTAGCAGCCAGCGTCTCTGATTGGTCGGGGGAGTGGAGTCACCCTGCGAGCCGGAGAGACAAAGAGTGGTTTAATTCCCCGAGTGAAGGCCGGAGCTGCATGAGAAACCAATCTGAGAGCCATTATCTTCTTCTTCTCTCATCAAATTGGAAGCAGGTCTGATTTGGCCTTAATCGAGCTAATCTCCCCCGCTGCTTCTGCACAAAAAACTGGCTGCGGCTCAAATCATTTCCCTGCCTGAGGAGGAATATTGGTCATTTTCCTTTAGCACCAGGACTCTTATTAAGAGCCATCTCTAATTTACTCTCTGTCTCACTGAAGAAGAGGAGGAGGAGGAGGAGGAGGAGGAGGAGGAGGAGGAGGAGGAGGAGGAGGAAGGAAGAGGAAGGAGGCGTCGGCACGTGATTGCTGTTACCTAGACGACGGTCCGGAGGTGCCCCCGAGATCGTGGCCGGTTGGGGTGATGGAGAGCAGAAAGGGAGAAATTGCATTCCATTAGTGCTAATACAGAGACATTAAGAGTCCTGTCTGAAGCGCAGGCCGCTAACGATTACTGTGACTAATTCAGCCAATCAGCTCGCAAGCAGACGCTTCATGGAGTCATAACGACCTTCGCCGCCTCTCCTTCGCCGGCTATTACCGAGTGATTGACAGCAGCCAGCGCTTTGTTTTAAACGGAGGGAGAAAGGAGAGAAAGGCCAAGAGGAGAAACATCTCCGTCACTCAGAGAAACACTTCTCCTCCGTCCTGACAGCTCTTTATGTTTTAAAGGAGTCAACCGGGGATTTTTTTCCTGTCTTATATCACAAACGACCTGCAAAACTGTTGATCTTTTATCAGAGTGAAACCATCATCAGTGTTCAGATCAGATTGACTTCCATCCTTGCAGACAGCTAATTGTTCCAGTCAGTTTAAAACGAACAAGACTTTAACCCGATCCCTCATGGTAAACATTTAAGATCAGAGTAGATAGGACTTTATTTATTGTGTTCAACTTTATTTTCATTGCACGGACAACGAGAAGCAGACAGCATCCAACCAGAAGAACAGGAGAGGCAGTGAAGGGCAGTGTTGGATTGAGCATAAGGCAGCAGTATTTGAACAGTCTTTACGTGTATAAAAACAGAGTCGTGTGGAAATGTAAAACTAAAAGCTGCAGTGATGAAAAGTGTCTTTCGGTTCCCCTCAAATGTCAGACTTGAACTGACAATAAAGTATTACCGTCTCCTATTCTATCAAATCCTATCGTTTCATATTGTATCGTGTAGCTTCATATCATGTTCTATCGTATCAAATCAAAACGTATTGTAACTTATTGTATCCAACAGTGTGTACGGTATCAGATTGTATCGTATCGTCCTTCACACTTTATATTGTATTTCCTGCTCAACAGTTACCTCTGGGTATATACTGTACATTATTATCTAACCTCAGGGACTCGGACTTCCTCACATCTCATCTCTATTTCGGTTAGTTGCTCCGTAAAGCAATGTATAAACTTTGAAGTACAGATGTATGGAACAAAGCTTATTACTTACCTTCCGGTTAAATCATAGGGTATTATATTTTCTGGTGAGTTTGAGGAAAGAATGACCAGAGTAGAACTTAACAACACAACTTTGCAACTAATCAAGGTTTTGCATTACAGTTCTGAGTGTAGGGAAAAGAGTGGGGAGTATTCAGAGTTGGATAACCCGCCGGACACATTACGAGATGTTCAGCCTCAAAATGGAAACATGTTGATGAATAAAGCGTGGCTGTAAAAGCAGGGCAGGCGTGCGTCCATGTGAAGAGCCTTAATGAATTTAATGTAAATAATGTACCCTGAAGCTTCTCTTTCTCTACTCCTGCTGTAATGTGGAACGGCCCTCCATTAAGAACGAGTTGTGAAAGATAAGGGCCTTTCAGGTGCAGCCCACTCTGTTCTCTGCCCATATCAGTGCAAAACTGCTGCATCTAAATGGGTTCAGGTTCCAGGTACTTCATGAACTTTGAGCTTCCGGTAGAAAAGCCCTCTGGGCTCTGGCTTCACTTATAGAAACAAATATAGATCTTTTCAGTTTACAGCTCAGACCAGATGTTTGCAAAAATTACACAATACGTGTTTTTTCCTTTAACGAGGAAGTATTTATCTGAACACTTCTTAATCTGGAGTTAAAACTAACACACCTTAACACTTTCATATGGACTTCAAATGTAATTACAGGTGTGCAGTTTTCCTTAAAGCAGTCCTCGTTTCAAAGAAAACAGGTGGGCTCTCTTTTAGTGTTCTTGGATCGGTCCATTTCAGAGATGTTATTACTTTGATAGGTGTAGTTTTTGGGAAATGGATGGTTGAATAAAAATGCATTACTGCAAAATGGGTTTAAATAGATATTTGGGGCTCTTTCCTGAAACGCCTATGTCACTATGTAACACTTGCATGTGATAGGCTAAGGGGCGGGACATCTCCAAGCGGTTGACCAATCACAACAGTTAACCAATCAGAGCAGACTGGGCGCTGGTTTCAGACAGAGGGTGAAAAGAGGTGCTGCAGCACAGGCAGTATGAGAAACATAAAGAGCTTTCTGAACATTAAAGCATGGAGACATGTCCCAGGAGAGACACAGAGCATGGAGACATGTCCCAGGAGAGACACAGAGCATGGAGACATGTCCCAGGAGAGACACTACACACTGATATGAAGCTGTAAAGGAGCAGAATATGTCCTCTTTGAGTCGGTAGGGTATGATTCGTAGGCCGGGAGATTGAAACACTTTCACAATATCTCATTCAAATTGGTATTTTCCACACATATGTTGTCTTTATTTTGCAACTGTGCTAAAATGATGATTACTTGTGCAGCCCTACACAATTTTTTAAGCATTAGAAGATTGATTGCTTTTGTTTTTGTGGTTGGGAAACATTATGAGATCATCAACAGGAGATAAGAACCTAAATAAAACTCAGACAGAATCTAAAAATACAACCCGACTTGTCTTTATTTTTGGGCTGATTCTCATTTTTAACGTGCCACATCTTGCCAGTTTATCCTCCGTCTCCAGTTTGTGCATCAGGTCATTTTCTCCATCTTCCGACCACGCTCAATAATGTTTCATCTCATCTCGATTGAAACAACAAACAGCCGCTCCAACAGGAGAAAAAACACAGACTCGACGGCAGGGCGATAATTGTGAGGCTCGATTCATTTGTTTTTACTCGTCTGTTGTCTTTTCTGCTGCTGTGTGTAATCAACATGCGAGCGAGCATGGCGGACAGACGGAGGGAAGATGATGGAGGGACGGAGGGAGGGAGGGAGGGAGGGAGGGAGCGAGGGAGGGAGGAGGTGTGGTGTTCATGTTGTCTAGTCTCATTTTGTTTCCTAACAGACAAAACTAAATCATTTCGACGTGGGAAAACTGTTGTGTTTGTGTGTGTGTGTGTGTGTGTGTGTGTTTGTGTGTGTGTGTGTGTGTGTGTCGTCATCGGGTGATGCTGCTGGTGCCAACACACACAGGGAGAGAGACAGAGAGAGAGAGGGGGGAGAGAGAAAGAGAGAGAGAGAGAGGCTGAATGGAGGAGTTACTACGGCAACAAACCCATCATCCTTCTCCGTCTGCCAGAGAGAGAAAGACGATGAGAGGATGAAGAGGAGGGAGAGGATGAAGACAAAGGAACGGAGGAAGAGAGAGGGATTGTGTGAGACGGAGACAGGAAATAAAAAACAGGAGTAAAAAGAGGCTGAAAGCAGAGATAAAGAGCCGGGGGGGGGGGGGGGGGTTGTTTCTCATCCTTTCAGTTGCAAATGTTTGTAAAACAATAGGAATACATATTTAAAGCCTTAACTCCTCATTCATTATGTATGACCAACATGTGTGTGATTGTTTGAGTGCTTTCGTTGGAAGTTTGCTTCTTTAAATGTGCAGTTTCTATTAAACGTGTTGTTGACTTTGTCCTTTGGTTTGTCTGTTCCTCGGTTTGTCTCTTTGAATCCTCTCTCAGGATTGGGAAAACGCTTTGACCTGATTGTCTTGGTGTGATGGTTACACATGGGCCAAAGAAAACCCCAATACATTCTGGAGGTAGTCCGAAACGTTGCAACAAGGACATGCTTTTTCTTTCTGTTTCGAACCCTCACTCCTTACCCATAATGCACCTGTCTGTGTGGACCTGCAGAGATGTTGGACCAAATGAAACACAATTCCTAAGAGAAGTTTGGTCCTGCTAAACTTGCTTCAGAGCCCCTTGACTTTAATGAAGCACCAGTTGCAAAATGATGGTCACACCGTGATATCTTTCTCGACCATAACCACACTTTAGGAGCAAAGAAATCCAGGTAATAGCTGGCATTAGATAGAGTTTCAGTAGAGTGTTAGAAAAGTGCAGTGGCACTTAGGTAAACTCAATATCACACAGTGCAACAGTGTGGCTCTAAAAGTGTTTTCCCTTTCCTGTAGTGTGTTCTATAGGTTTGTGTGCATGTAAATGGTCTGCAAAGACTAAAATCCTATAGAAACACTCGCGCTTCTATTGGCTAGCGCTCCAACACATTGTACGTGATAGGCTAAGGGGCGGAACATCTAACCAGCCAGCCAGCTAACCAATCAGAGCAGACTGGGCTCTGGTTTCAGACAGAGGGTGAAAAGAGGTGCTGCAGCACAGGCAGTATGAGAAACATAAAGAGCTTTTGAACATTGAAGCATGGAGACATGTCAGAGTGTGTACACTACATACTGATATGAACCCGAAAATGAGCTTTCATAGTTTCTCCGCAGACAGTCGAGGTCTTTGGCACGGAGGGAGAAGATATATCAGGCACAACATACTTGTTACATGGATGTACTGTTGGTTTGTGACCAGAAAAAGGCTCCAAACTTCAATTTAATGTACTGTAAATGATATTTTTTGGCACGATATTTTGGCCAAATTGTGTCCAAAAGAAGACTTCACAATTTGATAGTGAAAGGCTGAGAAAGGGGAGATTAAACGATGATAGTGGGACAAATAAATCAATACAGCAACAAGGATGGAGAAACAGAGAAAGGGATTGAAAAGACACTGAGAGAGAGAGAGAGTAATGAAGCGAGAAACGAGGCAGAGCGAGAGACATATGGCGGCTGGTGCTTTGCAGATTTTTCTGCCTCGCGGCGTCGAGCTGACAGCTCGCCTCTCTGCTCTGAGTAACACCGGAGCATAACAAGTGGAAATAAAAATAAAAAGGTAGAAACAATAGAAGAAGAAGAAGCAGCAGCAGAAAAACGTGTGAATATATACTATATTGTGCAGAAACTGCAGTCAGTTGTAAACAGAAAGGTGGATTGAACAGAATATTCTGTAAATCCAGTTTGAATGAAAGCTATGCAGCAGCAGCACAGCAGAGGTTAATGCACCTGATGAACTGGATCTTATCTCATGTTTATATGTATAGATGTACAGGGAAACGTAATCGCTCGCAGATTAAACAGGATTAACTAAATGCCACAGCAGGAACAGAGAGGATTTTATAAAGGAAAGAGGCGCTCTGTGGAAAGCAGATTGTCTGATATAATCTGTTATCTCCTAACATTTATCGCTTTAGTCATTTTCCACACACGTGTGTTCAATATTTCAATGACAGAATAATCCCTTAGAATAAAATCAGAATTAAAATAATTGACAAATCGATTATTTGAATTTGAATTTCATTGAACGTCGAACCTTTTGTTTGTAAGAATGACATAAATGTGGACATGAGAATAATAGAATAAGAATAAAGGAACACGATATAAATAATAATAACCTAATAAGCAAACTCTATGTGCTGTGGACTTCTTCCTATAATAATGAACGTTAGGAAATCATTTTAAATTCAATTAAAATAAAGAAAAGTAAATAAATAATTAAACCTTAAGCAGCAGAAGTGAGATTAAAACAGTCAAATGAACGATAAGAGAAAACTACATATATATTGGATTGAGTTGCAATTATGAGTGTATTTAATTAGTGATTAATGGTGTGTTTAATTGAAACACTTGCAAAGGTTAACATTAAAATCTCCAGGTATTTTACCTCCAGTGGTATTAATAATATCTGCTAGCTTTCATAAAATAATCCTCTTTAATTCTAACTACGATATTTAAACATTGCAAACTGTAAATATGTGAATTCTTCTTTATCTTATTTGCTAATTAAAGTATTTAAACGACACCTCTGTGTTAATCCCCACAGTGTGGCAGCGTCTTGTGTAACCTGATGGTTCTCATGCGTGCAGCTCTAATTCCCCGTTGTGCGTTCATTGTACATGCTATACAATAATTGATGAGGTGTTATATGTAGGTTTCTTTATGGTTTGCTTGCAGCCTCAGCAGGCGGACGCTTAACGAGAGTCTCAACACAAAGAATGTGTGTGTGTGTGTGTGTGTGTGTGTTTTATTCCTGCAGCTGAACAGACTGAAGCTGCAGAACGGGGAGAAACCAAGAACTGCACCGAGACCGAGCCGAGGATGAAATGTGAGGATAAAAGTGTAAAGAATGATAAAATAAATAATGTAAAACTGTAAAAAACAAGCTTACAGCTTATGTGTTTGTATAAAATTACAAAATGTGGCATAACAATTACATTTACCTACAATCTGATGCTTTTTGTCCTTTAAATTGAAGCTTTTAATGCTGTTTTCACACCGGGGTATTTTCTGAAGCATTGATTTATTTATTTTCTTTTCTATTATTATTTAATATCATCCTAGGAATTGTCAAATAAAAACATATAAAGTCAAAAAAATACTGAATGATCTCTTAAACCAGCCACCATGTGTAGTTGTTCAATTGCTGAATACAAATGAACTTCTTAAAACCTGCACATGTACAGAAATCCTATTATTGTTATAAAGTGAAGCCTTTGCCTTTTTAAATCACAACCATTTGTATTTCATGCTTGTATTTCTTTCAATCACTGTCATTATTGTTTGGTTTTTAAAATCATAAACATCAGTTAAACATTTGCAGTTTATATCACAGATTCTTCTAAACCCCAAAAATATTATTATATATGTGTGAGCACTTTGTCAAACATGTAGAGTAAGGTTATTATAATTATTGCTGATTTTAATACACTTTGCATTCTTTCATTTATATTTAATGCATATGTGTGAAATGTGTATTTTGTACATTTTGAATTATTTCCCACACACCTTGTATTTGATGATACAGGTACGTATGGTCTGCTTAATATATAATGAATATATATTACTTTACAGAAGTACAAACAATAATGCAAAGCAATTTACATCAAGTCCAGCACACAAACAATATTCAATCTGGTAGAAAAAACAACAATAAACAAATACAAATTGACTATAGTATGAACTGTATTTGTATTTATGATATCACCTTATTATTATTATCGATTTTCACTAAGAAGTATTTAAACATGTAACACACCGAGCACGACCAGGACAGGTGCAGCTGCTCTGGTCTCATTTACACTCACTTGTGTGTGTGTGTGTGTGTGTGTGTGTGTGTGTGTGTGTGTGTGTGTGTGTGTGTGTGTGTGTGTGTGTGTGTGTGTGTGTGTGTGTGTACATGTTGGTACCAACCGTGCACCTGTGTGAGGACGTGGGACACTTTTAAAGGACGTGTAAGTTTTGCTCCTGAAAACACCTCAACAACCTGTCTGTGTTTTTACACTTTGGGGGAAACTCTTCTTCTGTGGTGGTTTGTCATGTTTGTGATTCGGAGTTAAATTTAGCCGGGCTTCAGCCTCCGAGCTGCAGAACGAAGACGCTCGCTTCTGCTGATCGTCGTTTCTTTCTTTAATCGCTCGCTCCGAGTCTCTAAAATAAATCAGTTTTTTGTCTTAAACCCGCCTCTCTGCCTCTCTGTTTTTTTAATTGGCATATAGGGAGGCTTGTTTGTTTTTGTTGTCTGCTGTTTCTTAAATGTGTGTGTTCGTGTTCATGTGGCCCCCGGTGTCCCAACAAGCACCGCGGTAGGTGTTGGGAGGCGCTTTCTGCGGCACAAACACACACAACAAAACAACACACACACACACACACACACACACACACACACACACACACACACACACACACACACACACACACACACACACACACAGAAATACACAAGACAAAAAAAGATGACAAAGACAGAAAATACACACCGGGATGGAATCTCTCTCTCTCTCTCTCTCTCTCTCTCTCTCTCTCTCTCTCTCTCTCTCTCTCACACACACACACACACACACACACACACACACACACACACACACACACACACACACACACACACACACACACACAAACACAAAGACTCATACCATGGGTAATCACACACGCATAGACATACACAACAGCAACCGTAAAACACACACAAAAAACATTAGACACACACACACACACACACACACACACACACACACACACACACAAAAAACATTAGACACACACACACACACACACACACACACACACACACACACACACACACACACACACACACACACACACACACACACACACACACACACACACACACACACACACAGATGAAAGCAGTTGCCTCTCATGGAGCGCCATCTTGTGGCGACATCCACCATCAGAGAAAACACACACCTGCAGAGAGAAGTGGTTGTGTTTTATCTTGTGGTTTTTTGTACGTCAAAAATCTAAATGTATTAATTAAATTTAATCAATTAAATGTTTAGCTATTTTTGTATTACATCTGTCTGATTGAATGTGCTGCATTTTATTTAATATAAAGATACAAGCGCCAAAAATACCCTTAAAAATATATATATTTAAGGGTATTTTTAGAAAAACAATTCAACATCATTTTGATTTTGAATAACAACATAATGGAGTTATACAACGAAAGGAGACAAACTAAGTACAGCTAAACACGAGTTATTATAATTTTGATACACATATTTATCCTTCATGTTTCAAAATCCTTTTAATTTTCAAATACTTTGTTTAAAATTGTACAAACATGTAAATCCCCAGTCACATCAAAGTAGTGGGTTTGCACAAACGACTCAATCAATATGTGTAGAGTTGTTAGCGGTATTATAATTGTATAAGTCCTTGGGCAGCAGTGTTCTTGTGCATGCACACCTGCATACTAATGTACTGACGTTTAAAGCAATGATAGTGATGATAGGATGTTTGTTACACTTAAAGTAGGAGTCTTTTAGTCTTTAAATAGCTATTGCAGTACTCCTTACAGTTTGAGTAGATGTATCAGCAGCAATATAAATACTAGTTTTGAGGTAGAATTGCAGATGTTACAGCAGTAGCAGTAGTAGGCGTACTGCGAAAAGTACTGCAATAAAATGACCCGTACTCTTGTTGTTGTAGTCTTAATCTTAGCAGTACTAATGAGGCTTTGCAGTAATGTTATATTATCAGCAGTATTATAGTTCTGATAGCAGTAGAAGTAGTCTTGAAGTACTTAGATAATTATTGCATTACGTGCAGAGGTGTAAACTTAGTTCTGCAAGAAGTGTTGAAGTAATAATGTTTGTAGTTTGAGTTGGTTTTTAGCAGTATCACAGTACTAATAGCAGTCTTTTATTTCTTAGTATTGCAGTGCACTTCTGCTGCAGCACCATAATTGGTGTAGGTAAAGTGGTACCAACTTTAGCATCATTAATATACCCTCAGAACAGTTTTAGGTTTTCTGATTTTAAGCACTTCTACCTCAGTGTCTCCGAAAAAAGACTCTCACGACTAAAATATTTTCCATTTCTACATCTTGAATTATGTTGAATATATAAAACGTGAGGATGAAAAGGCAGTTTGTTCCTGTCAGGAGGGATCACTCGGTGTCTCATCCATCAGTCGGTGTTGGTGACTCTCCCCACTTGTCTCTCTAAAGAGCCGCTTCCGCCTCGTCCCCCCCGAGGCCTTTTCTCCGTCGCCCTACATTACCATCAACCATCAGCCCTGAACACGGAGATAAACAGAAAGCTCTCGTGGAGCATGGAGCTCTCCCCTGCAGGCTGCAAGCAAAACATGACATGCCTGTAAGAGCCAAACAGCTTTTAAATGAGATGTTTAACTCAACTGTTTTTATTTGTGTTCTTGTTTTATTCGGTCCTGGCTTTATTGACTTCTGTTGGGGTTTTTATGAAGCAAACATGTAAGTGTTGCTCTGTTTCTGAACTGGTATTGTTTTTTTTTGTTTGACTGCTTTTGTTTTTGGTCAGTGAAGCACTTTTTGCTAACTTTTGCACATGCAATGGCTATTTACATACAGTTTGAAACAGTTTGAAACTCTGGTGAAGATGGGTGAAGGCGGAGGAGATACCACAACAGCAAGATGTTTAGCCTAGCTTAGCATAGAAGCACATTTACTTCAGTACTACTGACTCATTCAAAGGAGTTGTTAGTGAAGTTTGAGTGGAATTAGTGTATGATATATGATATAGTGTACTACTATACTACTAATGTACCCAGTGGTACATCAAGTATCTGGAATTGGGTCTCCGCTGATGCTTGACTACTTTAAATGTGTCCGTAATGGATAAAAAGGAAAATAAAATATGACTATATAATAATATAACCCTTGGAAATGAGGCAGTACAAATATCTTAACATGTAACATAGTGACGTCAGTAGTTACCGGAAGTAATCAAAGGAGTCTAATGGAAGTGTTTGAGGCAGGTGGGGGGCATGTGTGGGAGAGAAACACAGACCATTTACATGCACTAAAACCTGTGTATAACACTCAAATAAAGATGACATTTAGCTCGACACTGTATTCTGTATCACCGGTCACACAAAATACGTGTGAGGTTAATTCCGTAACAAAAAGTCACATCGAGTTGATTTTAAAATATCTTTATTCAAACATGAAAAAAAATACATGTTTAAAGTTCCTGCAGGTAGCAAACACTTTGTGAGCACTTCAGGCAGGTTGTTGAGAGCACAGAGGAGTGAAGCCACACAGAGAAACAGTCAAACATACAGCAACATGGATACATTCAGAGGAGTCCCCCCCCCGCCCCCACTAATACTGAGCTGAAACACGCAGCAAACTGTTCATGTGGCATTCTTTATTTTATAGACCGGGATTTAGCCAGCACACTCGCAGAGAGGGGTTACAGGCAGTGTTTTCTTTTTACATGAGGATAACCACAGCTTTGAACCTGTGACCTTTCACACACCAGCCAACCCTAACCCTAACCCTGACCCTGACCCTGACCCTAACCCTAACCCCGACTCACATTCAAAAACCAAAACCCTACATCTTCAGTGGTATCCATTGAAAGTGGGTCTTCTAGATATACCCAAATCTAAATTAAATCTGACCTAGAATAGGTTTTAGAAGTATGGATCTACTTTGTAAATTAAGCAGAGGTAAATATGGCAGAGTATTCATGCTTGTAGGGTTCGACGTTCCCTGGTTCAATTTCTTTAAAATGAATGAGACCTTTTCAAATGTTTCATATTCTTAACTTCCTAATCACCTAGCTGAAGCCAGCAGATGTTATACTCCTTGAAAGCTTCGCCCTCAGTTATGTTAGCATTGATTTCACCGCAGTGGCTGAATGGATTTTTCCAATCAAACTACATTTGAAACGTCCACCTCTCGGTGTTGTTTTGCAATATGAACTGCGACGGTAGCCCTTACCAATCTTTAACAATGTTAGTTTATATCAAGAGAAACACACGTCCAAAACCTTAAGATAACAACTTGAGAGAACGAAACTCTAGAGCGTATATGGTAACGTGATAGTGTGAATTTCTTCTTTTCAAATCATAAATTGAGAATATATGTGAGCATTGAACCATGAGAACATTGGAGTAATGTGGATCACGGATTGGATTTAAAAGGGAACTCATGCTGAAAGAACATTATGACCTCTCTTGCTGAGGATAGGATGAAGAGATCCATACAGCTCTCATCATTTGGATAGAAACAAATCTGAAAGTTAGCCTGGCTTTGTGCAATAGTTACGGGAAAAAGTGTAAGTATTTTCTTTGACCTGTTCAAAAAGTTGCATGGGACTATTTCTTTGTCGGGAGTAGTGACTTCCTGAAGTTTTGTTCCTCACGTTTCCAGTTCGTCAAGATCCCCCTCCGACTCCAGAGGACCTGCTACGTGCTGAAAATCTAAAAAAAATACCAAGCTGATTCTCGTCAACGGCAGCGATCTGTACGGGTGTCATCCCTGGTGTGAACAGTCTAATCTAAGAAGCCCTTTGATTATTCACTGGTGGTTCTAATGTCTCCGTAGCAGGTAAACCTTAACTTCTGTACAATAAACAACTCATTTCTGCTGCCAAATCAGTTCAAATCAGCCTTACCGTCTAATTCTGGCTCCTCATATATACAGATTTTGCCGCAACAGATGTAATAAATATAAATATATATATCAATACAATCAAGCATTCGCAGTGGGGTGTATCCTATTTGATTTGGTTTATTATAAATATACATTGCAATGAGGATAACAGGTGTATCGGCTGACCAACTTCCTACATCTTCTGCAGTCCCTCTTGCAGATCGAATGCCCGAAAATTCAAACTTGCTTATTGGCTTATTGTTTGTGGAAAAATGACTGGTACCATTACCTGTTCGCCCAATATAAGCCTTTAAGTGTTCTACAGTTTACACCTTCATTAGCAGAGCGTACACATTTGTACACACAACAAGTATTTCAACAAATGAAAGTTAAGTCACCTCTTTACAAAGAAACATACGTGACATTTCAGGGGATTCTGAAAAGTCAGATTCAGATTCAGACAGAAGCATTTATCAACGAGAGAGGCACGAAGAAGACAAGGCCATGAAGGCTTCAGAGAAACAGCCCTTGTTTGTCAGATCTATGGCGGCACAATGACAATAAAACAAACCCGTATACACGCTGTTCTTCTTCGTCTCTGCATGGGACTGCTTCAAAATGTGGCAGTTCAACTTTGCCTTGCTTATCGGTAAACAGACGTCTCGCAGAGCATGACGGGGGGGGGGGGCCTTTTGTGAACCATTACTGTCCACTGAGCCGCACAAAGGCCAATAAACTATAAACTTTTACAATTAATTTGCAGCGGCCATTACAGCCACCCACGCTGTGCTCTGGAGGAAAACGACTGTGGGAGGAGAAAATACATTTTGAATGCTCGAGTGGCAAAGCATCAAATGATTTGGAAAAAGCCTCGAAGTCATGTTTTATGATGCAAGTCCAGAGATAGAAAACCTTTTGAATGTTCAGTTTTTACTGCATGGAAGCAAGATGGAGGAAATAAAGAAGCCTTAATACCCATTGATTATGAAATATTTGTTCTGCCGTTCATTTAAAAGTTGCACACCTCCAATCTAAACATGTATTAGGGCGGCAGTGGCTTAGTCTGCAAGGGCTTGGACTGGGGTTCAAAGGGTCGCCGGTTTACGTCCCGATTCTACCGGAAAAATGGAGTGCGCATGTAGCTGGAGAGCTGCCAGTTCTCCTCCTGAGCCACTGCCGAGGTGTCCATGAGCAAGGCACCAAACCCTGAAACTGCTCGCTGGCGCCGGGCACCTGGCAGCCACCCTGCTCTGCCACCTCTCCTGCATGTGTGTGGTTGCTTGTGCATGTATATCCTCCCTGTGTGTAAAGACATTTAAGGGATCAATAAAGTATATCTTATATTTATTTCTGTCGTTTTGCCGTTGCACGCATTCTCCCTCTGGATCAGATTTCTCTTATCTTAATAACCGTATTACAATGAAAACTGTCCCAATCTGGGATCATTTAAGTGCATCTTATCTTATCTGATGTTACTTGTACAAAAATAACTAGCGTTTGAAAGTCTGTCCTGTCAATTTTGATTCACGTGATATTTAGAAATTGTGAAAATGTTGTTTAACTTTGAAATTCAAATGCTAAAGTTAAGCTAATGACCTTTAACTGTGTGCTTTGTTAGCTAGTTAGATGTCATGTTTGTTCATAGAACCAATGATTACAGACTGCTAAACTAACCCAATGCAATTAATGGTGGCTTCCTTTTGAAACCAGTTAAAGTGGTATGTAACTTAAATAGTGAAGCAAACTCATGCATCACTTTTAGTGCTGCAACATGCAACCACTTCTGTTGCTGCAACTTCTGCTATTTAGTTAAAATGGCGATTGGTAAATGTGAGAAGTTTTCTAATTCCAGACTCAACATATTGAACGTCATGCGCTCAAAACAGTCTACTGTGAGTACAAAAGCGTGCAGATTGAAACACAGCAAGAGAGCATGTTGAAAAAGCAGCGAGCAAAAGCTAAAAAATGGATACTGATGAATGCGAGTCATTTGACGTTCACCCTGAAGCCATTTAAGATAACCAAGATATCCAATTTGGAAATAAACACAACAGCAAGCTTGAGGTGAGACCTTGGCTTTGAATTGACATCCCATACGAAGCTAGAACAGTGTGTATCAGGACCTTTTGAACAGTAAATGTGCTGAGAAACGTACAACATGTATTCTGTTCACAGCGGCTACGTAGCATTCAGGTTAGCATCCTTTCCAACTGAAAATAACACGCACACAATGCCGTTTGTTTTTGTAAAGCACATGTTTTCCACTCTTTTTCAAACTGATGGTGGTAATCGTTCAGACCGTGTGAAAGGCAGCTTTTTTTGTTGTTAAGCCACAGTTGGCAACACCCACAGATAAGAGAGCTATAGACAGCCTTACACGGAATATCCGTATTTTCTGGCACTGGTTTCTTTTCTTTTTTTTAAGCAATTGAGGATTTGAATTCCAAAATGCTACAAATACGTTCAGACAGACAAAATACAAATGGAAATCAACGTCAGTATTTACAGTTTTTTGTCCACAACTGTACTTAGTGGTCTTTGTTTTAGTAAAGAAAACACGTGTATAGCTTTCATTACACATCACACACAAAATAAATACTTCTTGGTCATGGCTCAAGATAAAACCCTGATGGGGATTTTGTTTTTGTGCGGTTTGGACCCTAACCCTACCCTGTAACTACATTGATCTCAATGTTAATTAATGATATTCTATACAAGGTCATATCTTCAAAGAAAGCCGACTTTGTGTTAAAAGATCCACATCATTTAAAGCTGTGACTTGTTTTCATTTTCATCAGTGTGAGGTCTGTAGAAAAGTGATGAATCCAAGAGAGGCATTAACTGGGAAGGTGTCCCACTAACAAGCCAAACCTGCTGCATCCTAACATCTGATGCTCTGATTGTCTAAGAGAAGTGCAGATTTCAGAGGTCTTCTTATCAATAAGTCATGGATCAAGGAAACCGGCAAAGAATAATGTGTTTTATTTTGAAATTATGACTCAGCATTATCCAATGTCCCAGATCCAAAAGTTAAGCCTCCTTGTTTTGTAATTACAAAGTAAGGAAGTTATATTCTGAATGTTGTTATGATGAGGGATAGATATATGATAGATATGTTGATGGTGCTTGTTTTGTCTGCAATAAATCAGTGATTATGACTATCCTAAAAATAAGATTCATGTTTCATAATTCCAAAACAATCACAAACAGTCAAATGAAATCCTTAGTTACTCATAGAAATCATATCATTATAGATAACAGTTTGGTCTTCTATGGGACACATTTTCTAATTATGATCATTTTACCTTGAAAGGATAAAAAAATGGAGATAATTTTCTTGTAATTATCTAAGTGGATGGGCGTCCAAACTCTGGCCCGGGGGCCAACTGCGGCCCGTTGTCCATTATGAAATGGCCCTCAGCTAATTCTACAGTAAAATGTTGCCTCAAAGCTAGGACTGAGAGACTGAGGAGGAGCTTCTTTCCACAGTGCAGTTAGACTGCTCAACTCCGGTGGACTATAACTGGCACCTTTGCACTTTGCATAATACCTGCACAAATTTCCAGCCACGTTTCTGCATTTTAAACTATATTTAAATGAATTTATTTGACCGTTTTTTATAGCATTA
Source organism: Eleginops maclovinus (assembly GCF_036324505.1). Classification (NCBI taxonomy): domain Eukaryota; kingdom Metazoa; phylum Chordata; class Actinopteri; order Perciformes; family Eleginopidae; genus Eleginops; species Eleginops maclovinus. The sequence goes on along the minus strand of NC_086367.1, from coordinate 22,483,697 downwards.
CCTCTTTAAGGAATTTCTGTTTTAAACTATTATTATTTATTCAGGTTCCAGTGATTTGCACAGTGACAGACAGAACGATGGCCCCCCTTTTAATTTCCCTGTAAGTGAAATGTTCTTTTTGCAAACATGTGACCAATAAAACTTTGAGCTTGAACTTATACGGCCCACACATTTCCTAAATAAAAATATATTACCAAGTATTCATGCGTTAATGAGCGTAGTTTTCAAAGAATGTCAGTCAATCTTCGTTAATAAAAAAGGCCAATAACTTATTAACATAGTAAGCTTGAAATACACCCTTCCTATTCCCCCTTATTACAAGCAATCTGTTTCAAGCAATCAGCTGTCAACTAAATAAATGAAAGCCTACCAAGCGCTGTGACGTCGGCTGTTTGTTTTCCTGAAGCATATCCAAGTATCGAGAATAACTGACCTACATTCGATGGATTTTGTTAGAACTTAACTTACGAGGCGACATACCTGACCTCCAGAGAGGGGCCCAGAGCTTCGTGTATTTTTCTGCTTCAGTGAAAAAAGTAACGACATAATAACAAGAAAACAAATACAAGATTGGACCTCGTTATTCCAAAACAAGAAACTAACTTTCAGAGATATCTGTGTAGCTATGAGATGCTGAGTCATGATTTTTAGTTTGTAGTGAATGCTTCCGAATATCGAACCCTTAATAGTTTTTTCTGTCAGTGAAGGAAATGTTATATATCAATGCATCTTTAAAATGTCTCCTGACTTTAATGTTGTGCTTTTTTGTTTTGTTACGTTTGCTGTTTCTGTCCTCAGCTTGGAGATCCCCCTTCTCAGAGTTCACTGACCCTCTCACTGAGAGTCTCCAGCTCCTCCTCCTGGTGGTCCTGGTAGCGCTCCACCTTCTGACCGCTGTCGCTGCGGGGGCCGTTCAGCAGGTGTGGCGGGTAGTCGAGGCCGCTGAGCTGGGCGTGGTGGTGCCAGCGCAGGTCGTCGCTCTCGTGGGTGATGTAGCGCTCGTTCATCCGGGACTCCAGGTTCCTCAGGTCCAGCCACATCTGGTAGTCCTGGTGGAGAATTATTGGGACGTTTACATTTCTTGGATATGATTCTGTTTGATTTAAACCATGTGCTAATGTTTGCAGTGTCAACTGGATCATCCATCTGTCCAATATTATGGTTTAATGTATTCATTTACACCTAAATCACAGATATCTCACATTGCTTACAACTTTTACAACGACCCAAACCTCCATCCTTAGACCTTTGATTAAGGTGGGGAAAGGATTTCGGGCAACAGATCTTGACAAAAGGCTCAATTATCAGACAAGTAACTCTATATTGATGGTGCCCAGAGGATACACAGTAAGGATTTCCTGTAGTACCACCATCAGGTAAAGTCTGTTCTCACTTGAGGGTAAAAAATATCTAAATTTTAAGGTTTGTTTGAAGCTATATCAGGTGCTTTCGACCACATGGTCTTCCCCAAAAGATGAAGTGTTCAAGTGACCCAAGTATGGAAGCTCAGTCAAGGATTTTAGGGAAACATGTTGACAGTTACAGGCTAAATTATCCTACACATGACTTTACAGTAATGGTCCCCAGAGGATGAACCATAAGGATTTCCTGTAGTACCATTATCAGAAAGTCTGTTCTCACTTGAGGGTCAAAGATATAATTTTAACAAAAAAAAAACTCTACTTTTTAGGGTTTTTTTAGAAGGTATATCAGGAGCTTTCAACCACATGGCCTTCCCCAAAAGAAGAAGTTTGCTCAGTGGTCTTCAAGTGACCCAAGTATGGAAGGTCAGTCCTGTGATAAGTATTTTAGGCCAAAATGTGGTCAAATTATCATAGAACTTACTTTATATTCAAGGTCCCCAAAAGATGAACCATCATTAGTTCCCGTAGTACCACCATGGGGTAATTCTTTCCTACAATTATCAGTCGGGTAAATCTACTCTCATAGGTCCATTTTAAGCTTTCAACAGTATCTCAACAATGTCTTCCTAAACAATGATGGCTCCGTGACATGTGACCAAAGTATGGACGTTCATGTGTTCGAGGTCACGTGATAAGAACGCTGTTGTATAGGGCGAGGGAACAATAGGAAAAGAGACCTTCAAACTCTGTCTGCAAAGCCAGGAATGAACAGACACTCAACAACTTCTGGTTTGTTAATTTGGTCTTAAATCAAATGTACACATTCAAAGAAAACAATACAAATCAAATCAAAAAGGAACTTTTGCTGTAATTCTTTGTTAATAATAGGTCTTTAATCCATGGATACGTGCATCAACGTTCAATTGACAAATCCCAGAGCTTTGAATTTAATATTGACACAAATTTTAGGTTGAAATGAGTTGTTTGTTTTAGCTTCAACTTGTTTGTTCAGACTCTAGTTGTGATATTGGGGCAATGGACAGTTTCCTCTATGTGGTTTTACACTAATCATCATTCATATTTAGAAATCCAACATCAATGATTCAGAATAAAGGTGTTCTCTATTAAAGTCTTACCTGTAACCAGGGGTGACTGAGGGTCTTGTCCACGCTGTATCTCTTCCTCATCTTGACTTGCAGCAGGTTGTTAATCAGGTCAATCGCTGCAGAAAAGGAAAGCAAAGAAGTGCGTGAGGAGAGATGAGAAAACGTTGAAGAGTTGAAGTTGAAGTGTCCAAGAGAGGAGGAGGAGGAGGAGGAGGAGGAGGAGGAGGAGGAGGAGGAGGAGGAGGATGTAGGGTCGGCACCTCATGTGGCGAGGGGCCAGTGGGGGCTAATGAGCAAAGCTAACATGATGTTAACATTTCTTCAGGGGTCAGCGGTCTGAACAGCTCCAGGACCTCGGGGCCCCTCAGGTCTACGGGGCCTCCATCGCCGGGCATTATGCACATGAATGGAGCAGCACATGAACACCCCCCCCCTCCCCCTCCCAATCCGTCCGTCTAAAACTCTCTCACCGCTTCTTAAGGGGGTTTTTCTCTCAGATTTCTCTCCCCACGCTCATTGTGCTCTTCAGGGTGTCACATGACCGACCGATAATCTGGACTTTTTTCAGCAAAGACCGAGGGATGGCGATGTCAGGCTGTCCAGGCTCAGATTGTTTACTGCTGCAAAGATCAAGTCTTTTATTGATAGAAAAGTCATTTAGCAGATTCAGGTACATAGAATTTGAAGTTCTTTCCTCGAGTATTTCTATTTAATGCTACTTTGCACTTCTACTCCAAAACATCTAAAGGGACATCATTTATTCATCCTTCTTCCAAAGCTTGAGTTTCTTTCCGAGTGGAAGTTTTGCATTAAAAACTATAAGATAATCAGAGCTGGGAGGAGTACTCTGATCTTGTACTCAGTAAAAGTAGAAGTACTCAGGTCTTGTACTTGAGTAAAAGTAGAAGTACTCCGATCTTGTACTCAGTAAAAGTAGAAGTACTCAGATCTTGTACTTGAGTAAAAGTAGAAGTACTCAGGTCTTGTACTTGAGTAAAGTAGAAGTACTCAGGTCTTGTACTCAGTAAAAGTAGAAGTACTCAGATCTTGTACTTGAGTAAAAGTAGAAGTACTCAGGTCTTGTACTTGAGTAAAGTAGAAGTACTCAGATCTTGTACTCAGTAAAAGTAGAAGTACTCAGATCTTGTACTTGAGTAAGGTAGAAGTACTCAGATATTGTACTCAGTAAAAGTAGAAGTACTCAGATCTTGTACTTGAGTAAAAGTAGAAGTACTCAGATCTTGTACTCAGTAAAAGTAGAAGTACTCAGGTCTTGTACTTGAGTAAAGTAGAAGTACTCAGGTCTTGTACTTGAGTAAAGTAGAAGTACTCAGGTCTTGTACTTGAGTAAAGTAGAAGTACTCAGATCTTGTACTTGAGTAAAAGTAGAAGTACTCAGGTCTTGTACTTGAGTAAAGTAGAAGTACCAGAGTGTAGGAATACTCTGTCACAGTAAAAGTATTCTAAATGTTCCTCCAGTGAAAGTAGAAAGTACTCTCCTCTAAATGTACTTAAAGTAGTGACAGTAAAAGTAGTCATTGTTTGATTGGTCCATTTCAGAATAATATCTCTGATATGTTTTATAATGATTGATCATTAAAGTGTTCTCAGAGCTGGTAAAGGTGCAGCTAGTTTGAATGGCTCTGTATACTGCAGGGTAGCTGCTGGATTTACTGCAGGTGAACTACAGTCTGATTTAAGGGAGATTATATTTACCATCATTAATCCTAATCTGCCTAGCAACTAAAGGGATTACATACATGTAGGGGAGTAAAAGTACACTATTTGAAATCTGAAGGCCTTTTTCAGCAGAATGACTATTTCTATTTCTGACACTTAAGTACGTTTAGCTGATAAGACCTTCATACTTGTACTTGAAAATCTTCTTGCCATTGTTATTTAAGTCAGACAGAGTTGCATGAAGGGGGAAACACTGTAGGAACTTGAACATAGGAGCCATTATTGAACCACAATGGGTTTGTAGGTGTTTCTCCGGGTGCTTTGCTCCAACAGTGCTAACTCTAGTCTACTTTTTTCTTATTATTGAGGTTTGAAAAACACTGATTGATAATGCAACACATTGCCCATTAATTCCAGTTTGTGAGAGGCATTACTGTGCAGAAACCTATTTGGATCTGCACACATTTAGATGCTAAGCTCCACGTTCCTCTCCCCAATGACTGATTTCATCTATTATTATCAAACCATTGCTCAAATTGATTCTGATCTCTTTTTGCCTTTTCAGATATCAATTTGGTCCAACCATTGTTGAGCTCTTCATACAAAATGATAGCGTTTGTAAAGAGGACTTTGTACCAGCTAGAAGCATGAAAGACCATTCAATCGTTTACAGTAGCCCCCTCAGACACCTGGTTGGATAAATCAAGCTTTGGGTATTCAATTCTGAACTTTTAACTGTATATTATTACTGTCAAACTTCACTGAATACACTTCTGCCTCATGCTACATCTTTGTGTGATGCAAGCTGCATAATATTCAGTCTATGATCAAGGCATCTTTGCATCATTGTGATCATAAAACAGTCTTTAGTCTCCGTTATGAAACTTCCTGTTATGAATCGTGTTTGTGGGCAGAAGAAAAAACCAGAGTTCTGTGACAGAAACCGTTTAAAGTGTCTTCTCTCTGAGCGATCTTTGAAAATGCAGATTTGTTGACGCACTAAGAGTTTATTCTCTGACATTTATTCCTCCCGCGGCTGACAGGAAACGTCTTTCTTTTTTTTTACAACGTTTATATCCGAAGTCGCTACGCAGTGGGATGAGGAGGTGGACGAAAGGTTAACGGCACTGCAGGGACAACCGAGCCGAGGAGCGAGTGAGTCAGGCTGATTTAAATCTGTCTCGTAGTCAACAGGGCGATTCCAGCCAACACACACACTCACAGGCAGACGCATTTAGAGACAATGACGGAAACAACATGAGTCACGCAACAGCAGCGAGACTTCAAGTGTTGGAGATATCACTCTGCAGCGGGAAGAAATAATAACCTGATGTTTGAAGCCAAAAAACGAACTGATGAAGCAAAGCATGCATCTTTGATCCTGGCAGGAAGGAGGGTGCAACACTATTTATATTTGTTGGTAGAGGAAGGCTGATGAATGGTTTTAATACAAAACAACCCTCTGCAGCAACCTTCAGTAGTTTAATGCAGAAACATCAGTTTGCCAGATGTGAAAATCTCCTGGAGGAATCATTGGTTACCTGAATCATCCGCTTGACAACGCCATCTTGGGAACATGCAGTTTATAGTTTCAGCTTTCCAAAACGTTATTAATCTAACTTACTAGGCATGCGGGTGAAAGACTCACAATAACCCAATTAGTTCTTAAGTTATGGATTATTTTAGGAGCTCACAGCTACCAGAGATTTGATCACCAACTTCGTACCGGTTCAGCCTCGAGTCCATGTCAGATGTAATGAAATTTCTCGATATTGCATCATGAAAATGGGATTCTTTGGGTCCCATTGGGCTTGTCTATGTTGTAAATGTGGTATTGTTTTTTATTCTATTACATTGCATTTATAGCACATCTGTCCGTCCTGGGAGAGGGGTCCTCCTCTGTGGCTCTTCAGAAGGTTTCTTCAATTTTAACCCATTCATTTTGGTTTTTTGGGGGGTTTTTCCAAGGGTCTAAGACGGAGGGTGTCGTATTCTGGATGAACTTTAAAGCCGCTGAGACATTGTGTAACTACAATCTGATTGATTGACAGTGCCCCTAGACCTTTGACCACCTTCCAGTTCTGTTGTTAGGTGATGTTGGATGCTGAGTTTGGAGAGTTGGTCGGATAAACAAAAATAAAAGAAGGACTTTTTGACTGTTGTGGTCTTCACTGCGAAATACCTTCCTGGGAGACTTTCTTCCACGGATGAGGAGGGTACATGAAGGCAGCGTTCTGGATCTGATCATTGATGTCTTCATCCTCATTGAAAGGGAACGTCCCGCTGAGACTGCAGAACAGAGGACATGTAAACGAAAGGAACAAAAAGGAGACTTAAAATCCTCTTTTAGGCGAGTCTCTTACCTGACGTAGATGATGACCCCGACCGACCACATGTCCAGAGAGCGGTTGTAGCCTTTGTTCCTCAGGACCTCCGGAGCGAGATACGCCGGCGTGCCGACCACCGAACGCCTGAACGACTTCTCACCGATGATTCTCGCGAAGCCAAAATCACACAGCTTCACCTGAAACAAGAGGAGACGCAAAACATGTGTTTGGTTTTTAAAAGAAACTCAAATTATTGATCGTATTGGTTATGCAATGGTTTAGTCTACAGCAACAAACTTAAAGACACTTTCTTGTCCGACCTCTGAAACATAACATGCTCGTTAACTGTAAAGCTAACGTGTAACTGACCGTGCTGCTGGCTCTCAAGTCATCTAATCTCTTTGCGACGGGCAACAAGGGTCTTCTGGTTTCGTTCGTTGTGCGAGTAGAGTTGACGACTCACGTTAAGGCAGGCTGTTGTGCATGCATGCCCCAAAATAGTCCATGTGAAAAGCAAAATATTGAGAAAGCATTGACCGAAACGATCAGAATCCACTGGCTGTCGTCTAATTATTCAGTGTACTGTTTTACTTATGAAAGAGTTAAATGTAAAAACAGCAAACGTGTTATAGATTTCATTTCTGATATACAACCGATTGTTGTTTGTGTGTTAACTGAGGCTAAAAATACTTTGTTTTCGTCCTGGGTTCTTTGTTTTCGCACTACCTCTTCGAGACATTTTGTTTGTTTCCTGATAATTCGGAGTAGCAGATTTAGCCGATGATACACAGAAAGTAAAGTGTGTGTGTGAGCCCGACAGCCGGCCTCTTGCATCATCAGAGCGAACAGCTAACAGTCTGTCGAACACTAACAGCTTTTCGTGGAGAGGAGACGGAAAACTGCAGAGAGCTCCTAATAGTTAGACTAAAAGCTAATGGACTGTCTGCGTCTGCTTTTGTTTTCCTGCCTGTTCCACCTCCTCCCTCTGACTCTTTGTGGAACGCTCTTGTCTGTTGCAGACTTTTTATTTAGTTATTGTTTGGTTAAGATGCATTCAGATGTTTTCAATTGGTTTGAAACTTACATTTGGAGTTTGTGTGTCAGCAGATTTTCCATCTCCTTTGTCAAGTTTCTTTCTCTTTTGTGCCCTACCACACTTACCTGGCCTGCATGTCTCCACTTTGCTCCAATTCACCACCAATTGCAGCGTTTTCCCACTTCACAATCAGCCCAGTAGCAAATGCACTGACCCTCTTCCATTTACCTTCCTCGCTGGATGATTTTGGGTTTGGCTTTTGAGTTGAAACTGGTTTTTACTGAGATCTTTTCTTGCATATATGCATTTCATAACATATCCCAAACTTAAAGACGTCTGCGCAACAAGACACACACACACACACACACACACACACACACACACACACACACACACACACACACACACACACACACACACACACACACACACACACACACACACACACACACACACACACACACACACACACACACACACACACACACACACACACACACACACACACACACACACACACACACACACACACACACACACACACACACACACACACACACACACACACACACACACCTGTGGAAATGCGTCTGCAGAAGCCAGCAGGACGTTTTCGGGTTTCAGATCACAGTGGACGATGTTCTTGAAGTGGAGGTGACGCAAAGCCACCAGGATCTGACGGTTACATGAAAAATGGGTCATATGTATTCAAAAATATGTCGTCACGTCCAGCTGTCTTTACACATCCATGGTTCTGAAGGGTCTGAGTCTGGAAGTCTTGTCTCTGGAAACGAAACACGAGACACAATACTTATTCTATCTGCGTGTTACCTGTGTGACCATGAACTTGGTGATCCTCTCCGGCAGTCGTCCTTTCTCACTGGACAGGATCATCTCCAGCATGTCTCCGTGGAGCTTCTCCATGACGACGAACACTCTCTCCGGTGTCTCAAACATGCAGTCCAGGTTGACCACGCCCGGGTGGTGCAAACTCTGAAGGGAGGAAGAGGAGGGGGAGTAACGATCTTTATCTAAATCCCTTGTGGTTGCTAGATATTTATTCTTTCTCTCTACGACAGAACCAACTTTTGAGCACACCATGTTTAGCAGGAATTAGAGAGTGTTTGTAGCCTGGTAAGCTAACGATTAGCAATGGAAGAATCGACTTCAAATACGTCTGGATTGTCTTTGATTATTTTAAGTCTATTAAAAAAGTCATATGCAATAATAAGCTAACGTGCATTTCAATCTGACAGATATCCTAATGTCCCCACCACTCACACAGAGCTCATGTGAAGTGAGCAGTGTGTTCTGTGCAGGTGTGTGTTGCAGCAGCAGCTTCTGCAGGTTGAGCAGCATTGGAAAAAATTACAGGATATCACACCCCTACAGTGTTGCCACGGTAATGAAGTTGTTCACGACAGGATGTCTAATTCACTGCTAACAGCACTGCTGTGTGTGTGTGTGTGTGTGTGTGTGTGTGTGTGTGCGTGTGTGTGTGTGTGTGTGTGTGTGTACCTGCAGGATGGCCACCTCGTTGCGCAGCTGACTCTCTTGTTTGGTGGGGAAACGGAGTTTGTCGATAATCTTGATGGCGACGTCTCGACCGGACTTTCTGTGTTTACCTGCAGGAAAACAATTCAACTCTGGATTAGTCTCATATATTTTCACTTATACACCCTATTATATCATAATTTGATTAAGAGGGAAAAATCAGAGTTAACAGCCTCCAAATATGACCACCTTATTCTCCTGATAGCTAGAAAAATTATGAAATTCAGAGATTTATGACTTTCTTACCTTTTAAATCTTAGAATTTATTTCTTATCCTATAATATTTTACCTCCATAGACGATGCCAAACTGTCCCGACCCAAGAACCTCATCGGGGAAAATCTGATACACAGAGTTAATATCCTAAAAAAAAGATGAATAAATGTGGGCATAAGTTCACATCAAATATTCAACATGGTTCAAGTAAAGAGTACGACGCATGCTCAGATACAAGATACATCTCTTGGATCCCTTGAGGAGACATTGCACCCTCTGGTTGGGTGCCACAGATGGAATTGAAGCTTTTAGGAACATTGGTGACACACAATTGTGGAAACAGATCTAGAGATGAATTCTAAGATTTTCAGATTTTTTTTTCTTGTCAATATTCCACATTTTTTCTTAATCTTCCCCCAAAAAGTCTCAATATTCCGACTTTTTGTTTAATATTCAATTTTTTTCCCCAATATTCAGACTTTTTTTTCTTAATATTCCCCCAAAAATTCTCATAATACCGACTTTTTTCTCAACATATATTTTTTCCTCTCAATATTCCGATGTTTTGGAAAATAATTGTCCCTGAATCTCCTGTTCAGATGCAAACGATCAGACTCTGTAAATGAACTGGCAACCTCATATCTCAAATGATTGTATTGAAGTAAAAAGTAAACTATTTCTATTTGAAATGTTTTGTAGCTAAAGTATAAAGCAGAATAACATGGAATTACTCAACTGAAGTACAAGCACCTCATAACGGAGCTAAAGTACAGTACTTGACGAAATGTACATTCCAGGCGTGGGAACCTACAAATGCATGCAAAGCTTGAAATCTGTAACAGTTCTGAAAGCTGGGAAGTTCTTTTGATGGAAAGCTGCTCCAGCTGAAGGAGCGGAAGGCGAGGCCGTGTGACAGAAAGTGGGTTCAACAAAAAGTATGAATTGCATCAATTCATCACCTGATGGAGGAGTTTTTCAGAGCAGTTTTTTGTGCGGAGAGCCCACTGAGTGTAACTACACGGCGTCAGTGATCTGCCACAGCTTTGACACCAAAACTGCTAAATATTTTCTCCTTGTCTGCAATCACGTCTTGCTTTTTCTCCCCCGTTAGCTGACAGCCTAATATCACACCTCAAGCAAAGAGGACAGAAATACAATATTATAAACCTCCTCCCCCCTTCCCCCGAGCCGCGCTGCCTAATTACCATCCGTCGCCATGGAAACCGTTTGGCTGAGTGAGTAATCACAGTAATCTCCATTTGAGGTGCTCGAAAGACGTGCTCACCTTGGAGACGGCGAAGGTGCACGTCTGCATGAAAATGGGACTCTGTGTTCTCTGGGGTTACATTTGCATGAATACAGTGTGCCGACACTCCAGCCTCATGTACGTCTTTATCATGTAAATGCAGAGGAGTGTTTAAGGTGGTGTTCATTTGGTCTGCTATTATTTATTTAGTCTTAGTCCTATTGTCAAATCTCCTTGTAAGATTACACATATTCAGCCAACCTCAATCTGTTTTTCAGTTGACAAACACTTTTCAAAGTCAAACCCCGCTCTGGATTTGGTATTTTTTGATAAGGGCGTTGGGCTAGGGCATGCAAACCCCCGCGCCACTTCCTGCAAACTTTCATGAGGTTACGCATATCGTGAGTGCCCCAAATAACGCTTGAGTTTGACTATAACTATAATAATAATCCTACCAGGTTCAGTAAGTCCTCCACTTTTAATTTGTTGGTGCTCGGGCTCTACATAAAGTTGCAGTAAATTGAAACTCCCAGCAGGATTGGAGTGTTTTTATTATATAGAACATTTCATTCAAACTACTGTAGCCAAAATATCACCGTGTTCTTCTACCAGGACCTTTGTTTGTCACTGCTAACTGTAAAAGTTACTCTGAGTCTTTCCATCTTTGCTCATTGTGTAACGCTGCAGTGTGACCATCATTTAGCACACATCCCAGCGCTATGAGTCACAGCGCATCCCTCGGGCTAATCTGTGTAATGATAGTTGGCTGAGTTTAGAGCTGGGTGGTGCAGGTGCTGGGGTTTGCTCTGCATTTGTATACATGTCAACAAAAATGAAAAACGTTTTTCTTAAAGTGTTTGAAACTTCACTCTCAAGCGTTGCCTTTTTTCATTGTGTTTAATGGCGTTGGTCTTTGGAAAACAATGGATGTCAAAGAACATATTTCACTTTGAAATAAAAAAGACTATTTTGAGACGTGCGATGACAAGTCTTCTTCAAAAGCAAATAAAATAAAGTAAGAGAAAGCCACAGATCTGAAGAAGAAGAACACTTAGTAAGTTAATGTCGTTAACCTGAAATATGGTAGTTTGTTAGCCGCCATACATGATGCATAATGCTGGCTAATTTGAGGTGTGTGTGTGTGTGTGTGGGGGGGAGGTTTCTTACCACATTCTCCTGAATCTGGCAGTTGGAGACAGAAATACTGATTGAGATTTCCTCTGTTGATGACACACACACACACACACACACACACACACACACACACACACACACACACACACACACACACACACACACACACACACACACACACACACACACACACACACACACACACACACACACACACACACACACACACACACACACACACACACACACACACACACACAAGAGTGAACTGCAGGTAATCAATGACAATTTGACTCCAGAGGACGTGCACCTTTTACTCAACTTCACCGGGAGCTACTTTTGTTTCCAGTGGCTTCCGTAAAGGTTACTCTGTCAAAGCAGTTTACGGAATGATACGTTTTATACATCTTTAGCCTGTGGCCTTGTGGCGGTTTTTATTTAGACACAGTATTATTTAAGTGTACTTTTCTCTCAGGTGAACACACAGAGTCAGAGAAGGCACCGAGACCACACTGAAGTGTTAGTCATGACTCGCTTGACGTCAGAGAAGGTCTGAAATATCTCTGATGGGTTTTGTGTGGGTGTCAACGGCCCTGAGGGGATCTGAGAGTCTGCAGCAGAACTCGGTGAACATTAATACCTGAGCTGCAAATGTGTCCTTTCAAAAGGCAGGATAATAGCGGCAGAATGACATTTACATTTACATTCGACTCATTTCATTTCAAAGAGATTCACTGCTATGCTGACGGCTGGCACTACAGAAAGAAACGTATGTCCTGTGCTCGTTTTAAAGACGACAGAACAGTGGATTCAACCTCTTAAAATCCGGTATTCCCATTTCTTTGTGGTATACATAGATTAAAGGTTGGATGACTTGAATTATTTCAGTGTTTGACTTAAGCGCAGTAGTGTATCACTGTGTTAAAGCTCTCCACTGACGTTTTACGAAGTTCCTTTTTAACCCTAAAGACTACATGATTTTGTTGGCTGCATCCTAACCCTAATCCAGATTTCCACAATACTCAACTTGACATATTCTTTTACCTCAGACCTCTTTGGTCTTTAATCCTGTGCATGATAGGAACAAAATGTGATCTCATGTTAAACTTTAGGATCTTCAATAACATTTAAAATATACTAGTTTGGATTCAAACCAAGATTAGCTGCATGAGGTTTTACGTAGTTTTTGTAAGAAATACTTCACGCTCTCCGTTGCTTCAATTCTTTCCAAAATAGAAACATGCAAATGTTCCTTTTCATAGTAAAATAAATACACTGCCACATCAACATGTCCAAAATGCAGATGCAGTTTTTAGGGAAGCTAAAGGGACCCAGGTAAGCAAAGATCATCAGCCAAAAACAGCTGGGTATCGTCAGCATAGCAATTGACTCTATAGTTGTTCAATAATCAGTGTTCATTCTCCGTATGACTGTTTACGGCTTAGCCTGAGACATACCCAGTGTTTGTAACCCCAGCAAATAAATACAACAAGTTCACCTAAAGTTGATTCTGAAGCAATTTAACTTCGATGGCCGTGTGAGCTTGAAGGGGTCTTACTGTGTCCGCTGCGGTGAGAGCTGTGGGAAATTCCCGTAGAGACGGCGGGCATCAAAGCATGTTGGATGGCCATCTCCCACATCCGAGCAACATCCTGCCCCACCCCGCTGACCTGGAAGCAGCCGTTAAAAAAGTCAGTGAAAGTCCAGCACAAGTGACTGTTTGTGGACAGATAAAGGTGCAAAGTACATTTACTCAAGTACTTGAATACAATTGTGTATTGCTTTTAGTCTAGTTTTAGTCCACTGCACTTTTTGTGAATTAAGTACTTTACAAATTAAGATTTAGGATAAAAACGTGAACTTTATAAGGTTATTACAACTTGCTTCTACTACTACAACTTGCTTACTTTCATATGTAAGTAAGAACTAATGAACATCGGTATTTGTACTTAGATAAGTAAGTTCTCTGAGTTATTCATCTGTCACTGAACGGACAGATGTAAGTAGTAGAAAGTGTCGCTGTGGCCAGCTATTACCAGAATGCTGCTGCCGCTCACGGATGACTCGGCTCTCTGCAGGTGTTCTCCGACGTAGTAAACCAGAGATGCCGTGGTGATCTCAAAGCAGTGGAGATTGGCTCCATCAGGAAGAAGAGAGAAGGTCTGAGCCGGTTCCAGAGTCAAGATCTCAGAGAGAGGGATCTCCTGCAGAGAGAAGAGGGACGGAGCATGTGGATAAGACATTGAGCATTGCACAAAGTTTTACACACTTGTTTCTGCGGCAAGACATGTATTTGTGTATCAACTACAATGTGTATGCAAAGCTTAAAAAAGTACAATGAAGTATCCCGAAGAGGTCCTCTCACCTTGTAGTATTTACTTCCTGTGTCGTTCTGGAACAGCGTGATGCATTTACTGTCCAGCCGCCAGTAATGTCTTTTCCTCTAAAATCATTAAGAGAAAACGAGATGATAAGAAACAACGAAAGGAATAAAAGGGTGAGTGTTTGTCATTTTCTTAAATTTGCACCACAATCTGTGTGTTTATACTTTACCTGTGAAACAGTTTGTTAAATCTTGAATTGGTTCTTTGCATTAAGCCTTAGGCAACTTGTATTTGCAATTCAAATGTTAAGCTCAAGATCTTACCCCCTAACAAACAACAACACTTTGCTTTGGGGCAGACAAAAATAAAAATGTCTTGTAATTTCTTTATTTTTTCCTCATTGGAAAGTTGTTCTGTTATATTATTAATTCAAGACATCATAATACCTGATTATTAAAGGTAGGAAACACAGACAAGCAAACCAACAATCGAAAAAACAAACAGGTGCAAATACCAGGGTATCCTTGCTGGTGTAGTGGACCATCCAGCCTTCTTTCATCACGTTGCTGGTCTTTCTCTTTGTGTGTTTGACGGACTGAACCACTCGCATCAGAGGGATGTTGTTACTGGTGGACGGGCTGCAGGGGGTAGTGCAAAGCTCAATCTTACATCTGTGTGTGTTTGTCTTTTTGAGTGTGTGTGTGTTCGTGTGTTACGTACCTGATGGCCCTGTTGGACTCATCCAGGTCAGGGTCGTGTGGGTCACAGAGGTCGCTTGGACCCGCCTCCAGCAGGCAACCCCCCTCTGATGTCAACGCATCGTCAATATCGTCCATCAGGCCACCTCCTCTTTCGTCATCGTCGAGGCAACCCTCAACCATGACCATGTCTGACTCCACCCCCGGGCTCAAGAGGTCTACGAAACAAAAACACACCTATGTTTGTCTTTGTGTTGATGTGAGGACCACACATTGTAGAAGACAAAGTGAGGACATTAAAACTTGGTGTCAGTATCAACGTTAGAATTAGGTTTTTGATACAAGTTTGGATTGAGTTTTTGATTGCAGTTGTGATGTAGGTCTTAAATATATACCTCCATTTCTGGAAACCTCTCCCAGGCAGTTGTTTGGCACTTTTGGAGCACATCGTTTGTGACAGTTGAATTTACAATCTGAGGGAGAAACAAGAAAGGAGCCATTCGGACACAGCAGGTTATTATCCAACAACTGGAACAATACAATGTAGAATAAAAAGATTTGACATTTGAACTTCTCAAATACTAATGTTAGCCTGCTAGCTGTGGTAGCTCCTGTAGAAACAGAGTAGCAGTCACTGGCACAACTTTAACTATTTCCAAGGATCACGAAGATGATAAAGGTTGCTTTTGTTTTGGTTTGGTTTCTCAATGACCCTGATGAAGACCACAAGCAGCTAATCTCACAATAAAATGGTTGTTTTTTTCCTCTTCAGTCATGGTTTAATGGTTTCAAATCCTACGATTCTGTTTTGCTTTTTGCCTTAACATGCACATACATCTAGCATCATTTAGTTTGACAGTGTTCCAGTGAATCGACTCTCTTAAGGGACAAGATAACGTGCTGTGCTTTACAAAACAAACAGATGAATTCTTGCTGGGCTAAAAGGTTTAAGTACCACACTACATTAAAACAGCTTTTCGAGAACAGCCCTTACTTTATTCTTGACTACACCAAAGGCACAGTACTTGTCACATTGTATGTAAATCTAGAGCTGCAGGATTGTCTAAAAACACATTTTCTAAGGGTTATGTGCATAAAAAACAACCAACTGTGTCATTAAAGTAACTTGTTGGCACTTCACACTCATTGTATTTACCCATCAGATTTCCATTAACCTCCCTGATCCATTCCTAGCCTCCAAAGGATGAACCCTTACTAATTGAATTACCGCACAGCTTTCTTCTAGTGCCACTCTCTGACGGTTTAGAGATATTGTAAGTGACTGAAAATGTTTCATGGGTGTGTTATAATTTACAGAATGGGTAAAAAAAGGGTAGCTAACCTTTGCACTGGAGGCCTTGTCTGAAGAGGCCTTTCAGCAGCTTCTTGCAGTGCTGGCAGATGGTGGGTCGGGTGTACGAATGGATCAGGAAAGTGTGAGGAACTTTAACCTTCGACAGTAGGATCTTGTCTAGTTCGATGGGACGGCCGACATACGACTGGGAGCTGGAGCGACGCTCTCGACCCGGGAAGTAATCTAACTGGGTCTTCTGCTGCAAAGAGAGACAAAGATCAGGAGTGGAGTTTACGATTCAAGTAGTAAAATGTTCAGAAAGCTTTTTAAATTATTATGAATGCTGGGGTTTACCTCCATGCTGGGACTGACTGGAGACTGCACGATGAAAGACAGCAAGAGATAGAAAGAGAGACAGTTAGAGTGGGAGTTAATTGTTGTAATTAAAGACAGTCAGTGGCATTTTAAGACACCACAACTATTGTGTTGTAAAGATGTGTTAAATGCTTATTTGCACATGCAACTTAATATTTACAAAAGTAAGAAATATTTTTTGTAAACAAGTAGGTGGTTCAAGACAACATAAAAGTAAAACCAAATATGCAAAATATGAGCTTTTATAGCCAATAAATACAAGAGAAATGCTTTTCTTTTAAATATGTGTCCTTTGCTTCATCAACGGGTGTGGAGGTTTGGACCTTTTTGTTTCAGTCATCTTGTAGCATTAATCATCACCAGTAACAATTGCACTTTCACAAGAATAATTAGGAGCCTTTTCGCAGGGATCTGTTACTCTCAGGCTGTCATGTTAATTGGTAGCACTAGTCAAACCTGCTGTCCACAGATGGCAAAATCGCAACGGCAAGCTGAAAACCAGAAGCCGCTTTTGTCTGGGACTGGCTGATGTCAAGGAACATTGTTAAAAAAATCAGAGTGAATGTTGATGATACAACTTGCAGCCACAGATTGTTAGTGAAACATTCGGCTTCACAGATCTTCATTTGACTATATAAATAAATAAAACCAATTAAATGATCTGATTTTGCATTGAACCCATGGTCTTCACAGATGTGCAACAACAAAACAAGACAAGTCCTCCAAAAATCTCCATAGAGACATGTTTAAGATGATGTATATCTTATCCACTGACCAGTAAAGCCTCGTCGGTGTAATGGGGCGGTGAGGGCTCAGCAGAAAGGGGGCGACCGAGGTTTACCAGCCCTCCTGTCAGGGAAACATTGGACGAGCGACGCCTCCTCACTCCGCTGCAGTTATTGGGGATCTTAAAGGCACAACGCTTGTGATAGTTCAGCCCACAGCCTGGACAGGAAGACAACACCAGGTGAATCAAGTGTGTCACACTGTCTTCTTTTTGAGCCTCAAATAGTGCAATCAGTTAATGTGTACCTTCACACTTGAGTCCCTGTCGTACGAGTCCCCACAGCATCTCTCCACAGTGGTCGCAAAAGGTTGGAGCTCGGTACGAGTGAACAAACAGGCAGTGTGGACGGATCTGGAAGTCCTCCACTGTGGCTGAGCTGAAGAAAACAAAAGATGTTAGGATGTGAGTAAAACACCTTGCAGAAACTCGGTTATTTTTACGTTTTTGGGTGTGTTTGTGTGCCCCACTGGGTAGCAAATGGTTGCTAGGACATTGCAGAAATCTTGCATTTGTCTTACAAAGGGGACATTAAGCTAACAAAATAGCACTGTTGCAGCTATTAGCACCTTTAGCCGCTAACCGCTAGCTCAGTCTTTACACATTTTACAAAATGTTTAAAACCAGGCTCAGAGCCGAGCAGCTGCTCATCTGGGGGGACTGGGCCGGTGGCCACAAATAGCCAACTGCGCCCAAACATCCTCCAGCTGTTTTCACAAAAACCCAGTTGGGCACTCTTGGCAGCATCAAGAACTCCCGCGGACAAACCCAGAACCAGCCAGTGTGAAAACTCAAAAAGTAAACCCAGATATTTCAGTTGTACTTATCCAGCTTTCTCTAATAAAGATGATGTAGAGGAAACTCACCTCATTAAAATGGATGAAAGTTGAGTCACATTTGGGTTTTAATGAGAAACCATCTGGTTCAAAGTAAGACTCTGTGATTGCTTAAATGAGTTGTGCAACAGTTTGCGGATCAATCATTTCCTGATTCACGAGCATCTGTTTTTCTCAGAGCACAGTTTCAACAACAACAGCTGACAATTCATCATGATTGTGGCGACCTTTTTTGGGGGTTCTGTGGTGTTTTCTCAATGGAAATTAAGACTGTAGGTCCTTTCAGCTTTGCCACAACAAACACAAATGTTGACGCCAAACTTTGATAAATGTTTTTCTTAAAATAAGTATTTTCTACATTTCACAGGAGTCAGAATTCCCAAATGTTGGATTTGCAACTTGGTGGATCTGCACAGGTGTTTTCACTTATTGTGCCTGATTAGACCTCTTCTGAGGTGTGTGTGTAAGTTGCTTCATTAGCATTTCACACTCTGTTAGATTTGTTGCACCTGTTAGGGCAGAAACTCTTGCACGTTGGGTTTTCTTACATGTAGTTTGCAGACTTTTCAGGACAAATCCTCCAAAATCCGACACCTGTGTTGATTTGCAGTGCATGTTTGACTGATAAAACTATAAAACCTCAACTATGTTTACAGGCACACTCATATTCCACTTGGATTCCAAATACAACAATTAGATACAGTCATGCAAATGTGTTTGGATATTCCTAATTATGCCCCATTCCAAATTTAGAATTTCCCAATCAAGGCTTGTGGGATATGCTGATATTATTTGGGATTTATGAGCATTCTTTGGACGTAAGGGTACAGAATATGCATCTAATTTTGTGTTTTAACCCTTTTGCCCGTATACCGTGAGCTCTGTGTGGTTTACACAAGCTTGCAGAATGGTGACACCAAACAATATGACTGCAGATGGTAAACGAGGCAATGGAAGTCGTTTTAAAAATGCTGTAGCTGTAGGATGTACACAATTGGGGTGACGTTCGAAGTTTGCACAGGGTTAGGGTTAGACTGAATATTATCAGAATATTAGGGTCACAGTAGAGAGGGGTTCAGGCCATAAGACAGACTTAAAGGGTGTTTGCACAGCTGCAGGGTTAGAGTTGGGGTTGAACTGGAATATTATTGGAATACTAATTGATGGTAGTGTGGGATTAAGGCAACAAATAAGGAAAGGAATGAAGGAGCATGTCACCAGGTGTGGCTCCATGATGACTTTCTTGGACAACATTGGAGCTCTTTGGCACAGAGAATGAAAAGTACTTGTGAATGGATCCATCCACTGCTGGTTTCAATCCGAATGTGTGTTGAGAGAATATAGATAAAGAACATTTGACAGAGTTCCTGTAACTAGCCAGCGATGGCGAGTGAAAAGGGGAGGGAGATAAACAGAACAGCGGAGACAAAGAGTAATGAATGGGTTGTTAGCGGGTATTTTGTAAATGTTTTGGAGGTCTGAGGGGCTCTTAGCTCGCGCAGATGGACCAAGTGTTCCTTTGGTTGGCCAGCAGGCTTGGCAGGGAACGATGGGTAGTTTGGGATATCATTTTTTCCCCCCTCTATGTCTCCCTCTGCATGCATTCCTGAAAACTCTCTTGAATTTTCTCTTCCATACACACATGCACACGGTCGCCCTGTGCTGTGGTCCTCCAGCAGAATACTGCTCTGATTAGACATTCTGCTGCACGAAATTACCTCCATTTATTCAAATTATTGTTTATGCCTTTTGTTTGGAGGGCCAAAATACATTTGGAAGTCTGAACAAGCTACCAAACTGTTATTATATGCTTCAGAAAATGACGTGTGTTTGTGTGTGTGTGTCTGTGTGTGTGTGTGTGTGTGTGTGTGAGGGTTTCCTAGGTAGTCCTTGTCTGAATATAAATGCCAGTGTTTATGTGTGGTGAAATTAAATGCGTGCTCGCTGCTGGCTTGTTAACCAACAACCAGAAAACAAACACTGCGGGTGGAGAAACTGTAAACCAGCACAAGTGCAACCGCAGGGTGGTGGAGTGATTATTACCATTGTGTGAAACATTAATCATGCGATAACAACCTTCAGTTCAGGGGTCTCGTTGTATTTATTAATCTGTGTTAAAGCTAACAAAGTACAAATCTTTTATTGACACTCATTTTTCTCAAGAATCCTAGGATTTCGTACTGCTGGACTCCCTGGCTAGCGCTCCAACACATTATACGTGATAGGCTAAGGGGCGGGACATCTGTAAGCGGTGGACCAATCACAACAGAGCCGGCCAGCAAACCAATCAGAGCAGCTCTGGTTTCAGACAGAGGGTGAAAAGAGGAGCTGCAGCACAGGCAGTATGAGTATAATGTTCCTTCCTCTTCCTCATGATTATTTCCCATTTTATATACCCCTCATCAACTTTCCTACTCCCTCCTCCTTTCTCTGTCAGGATCCTGACACTCAGTTAAAAACACTTTTGTTAACAGCTCTCAGTCAGTCCTGGCGACAGCTCCAAGTGTGGAAGAAACAAACAGGAAATTGATTTTGTATGTTGTAACAGGGAGCACCAGCTACGCGAGCTGATTGGTCAAAAACAAACCATGATAATTCCCGAAAGGCTCTTGCACACAGGTTTTATTGGCTGCGATGTTACCCAGAGAGCTAGTTAACGTTGTTTATCAGCTCACATGTTGATTAAAGTTGTTTACAATCAACAGTAACCCTGAGGATGATGGGACTTCACCGCTTCACTGTGGTCTCCTGTGATTTATTGTTTTGATTAATTTGTTACGAGGACAAACACCGCGATTCACTAGCAGGCAATCAGAATAAATACAATAAGAAAAGGAAAACATAAAGACATGATTGCGTAGTACACACATATACATCCATAACGTGAACACACCCATGTACAATACATCTACTCTCCCATTATGATCTGTTTCTAGCTTGTAGACAGCCTTAATTCAAACACACACACCGTTGAACACGGGGGACTGATCAGGCAAGTACAAACACACATCCTACCACTCAGAATTTTGACTTTTTGAATTTAGTTTTTTTTTCAGAGTTTTCAGTTTTTGCTCCAAATCGATTTTTTTTGGTGACTTTTTCCTCGGACAAAAATGTAATACACGTTTGCGTACACACACACACACACACACACACACACACACACACACACACACACACACACACACACACACACACACACACACACACACACACACACACACACACACACACACACACACACACACACACACACACACACACACACACACACACACACTTGTAAAATAGAGACAGGAAGTTTGTGAGCAGCAGCTGCCAGCTGCCGGATGTCAGTGTAGAAATGTGTGAACACCTGAGTCCTGAGCTGGACGGCAGCCAGATAAGAAAACAACAAACATGGGAATCATTATTTTTCACATCTGGATCCTTATATATTATGTATCAGGCTGCCGTATTATTCAAACGGCGAACACTAATTAATATTTTGACCTTATATTTTACACATTTCCATCTTCAAATGATATTTTGTATTTAGGATTATTTTAGAGTATAGCATTCTGTAGCAATGTAGAATCTGAACGTGTGGAATAAGGTCTGCAGGTGGAGGGAGCCCTTGCGTTTCTACTTTCTGGGTCAGCCTATGAAACCACGTCATCGCTGCAGAACTCAGCGTAATGAGTATAATGAAGTGCAGCCTCCCTTACCCGACAGCACGGCCTCCACCAGGTCTCCCTCCTGGATCTGCGAGGCGGAGCGCAGCAGCTGCAGCACGTTCTCCGAGGTCTGGTCATGACGAAACAGAAGGATCTTCTCGTACATCCCATAGAAAACACACTCTGGTATCTGATGGAGACAGAAAGCAGAGCACTGAGCGGACAGAACAAAGTGACGCATTATCGATCAGAACCCAGAGAAAAACATCAGCTATAATACATGTATTCCACAAATCCTCCAGCTCTATTTTGCATAGATCAGTATGTAGTGTCTCTACTGTCTCCGTGCTTTAATGTTCAGAAAGCTCTTTATTTTCCTCATACTGCCTGTGCTGCAGCATCTCTTTTCACCCCCCGTCTGAAACCAGAGCCCAGTCCGCTCTGATTGGTCGCTGGCCGGCTTTGCTGTGATTGGTCAACCGCTTAGAGATGTCCCGCCCCTTTAGCCTTTCATGCATAAGCAGTTCATACTTTATTAAGGGTTGAAGAAAAACTAAGGGCTGATTTTATAAATATACATTCATACACACATATATACACACACACTTTCTCACATACATATTTACTTAAGGGACATGAGATGTGATTATCTGATTATGAACCTGAAAAAATATGACCCATTCTTTAATTCTGGTTGTGCCAATAAGCAAATCTAAATTACAGAGGGATCGAGAGAGAGAAAAGGTAAGAATACACTTCATCAGCAGATGAATACATCATTCAAATTATCATCAGGAGCTGATGGACAGAATAATTTAAGAGAATAAATTAATACAAAAACAGTAATGCAGTGCATTTAACAGAAAGTGAACTCCATTAAAACCGCCATGTTAATGTTATCAACTCCTGGTAATTACCTGACAAGAGAACGGTGATCCAATCAAATTAATTAAATATGATCCTGACAGTCCGATTACGTTATCTGACAATTCATTATGTTCACAGGACTTATTCTATTCTGGAACTTTATGGCTTTTTCTTTGTTTGGATTTCACAAAAAATGTCACACACACACACACACACACACACAGTGGAGTGAAACCACGGGAAGTTAAAGGAGGAGTTCGCTGTTATGTGGAGGATCGATGAAGTGTCGCTGAAACGAGCAACACAGATCAACCGACTGCAGATCACTGGTGGGACTGCTATCGACCGCACGCACGCACGCACGCACGCACGCACACACACACACGAAACACCACAAACTCAACATATGTGAAAGAAAATGTGCTTTAAGATGACACTATTTAACAAGGTTAAATAGTGTCATCACTATGTAACACTCTCACTTCTATTGGCTACTGCTCCAACACATTGCAAGTGACAGGTTAAGGGGCGGGACATCTGAAAGCAGTTGTCAAATCACCACAGAGTCGGTCAGCTAACCAATCAGAGCAGACTGGGCTCTGGTTTCAGACAGAGGCAGGATGAGAAACATAAAGAGCTTTCTGAACATTAAAGCATGTCAAACTTAAGTTTTGTTTCTTGAAGATGAAATGAAGTGAGTATATTAAGAGCCAACAGGAGGGTGTGATGAAGACAATAGCATTGAGGAAGAGGAGGACAGGGGAAAGAACATGATGAAGAGGAGCAGAATCTTCACTTTTCACGCTCTCATCAGACCTTCACCTCTCTTTCTCTCTCTGCTTTTCAATAGCATCCTCAACAATACACTTCATAAATACATCTTTGTGTGTGTGTGTGTGTGTGTGTGTGTGTCTGTTGCGTCACCATAGCAGCAGTGCTAGTCTTGTTGTCATGGCAGCAAGGACTCAAGGCTGATTCCCCTTTCCTCCGTCTCCCTCTCCATTCAATTCAGTTCAATACTTTCTGCACTGAATGTACCATAGCATATTTTAAACCAATCCTGC
Organism: Eleginops maclovinus; assembly: GCF_036324505.1. Taxonomy (NCBI): domain Eukaryota; kingdom Metazoa; phylum Chordata; class Actinopteri; order Perciformes; family Eleginopidae; genus Eleginops; species Eleginops maclovinus. The sequence continues at coordinate 22,460,137 of NC_086367.1, read as the reverse complement.
AAGGCATTGTGGGTATTGTAGTCTTGCAACACTGGCCATTCCAGCGAGCCAGCGTGTACAAAAGGGCCCGACTACATGTAACAGGAATATAGTTAATGTGATTAACCCTTTTTACTCTACACTGACATGTCAAAAAAGCTCTTGTGAGATGAGCATATCAAAAAAGGAGGTGTGTGTGTGTTGGCAACAAGGGGCAGTACACTTGACCCACTGAATGAAGATCTACTCCACTTCCAGAACAGTGTGTTACGGCTCAGTCTTAATCCCGGCTTTTTAAACCTGCTTCATTTTAATCAATCTTCAAACAAAGGTTGTTTTAATTGTATATTTCATGATATGTTTTGCTTTTATTTTGGCCGTACGTCATCCTCATGATCTATTATCTTCTAAGTCAAGTGGTTGTTACAGCCCAAACAGTTTCTGAGCATGAGTGGTGCTGTAGTGCAATTTTTGGTGTACTAAGCAGGCCAGCTGTACAGTATGTACCTGCTTAAAGTGTAAGTATGCAACTTTGAAGGCGGATTGGAGCCCCATTGTAATCTTTAATAGACTAAAAGTCCAGAAGGTGCAGAATAATGTATAGAAAATGTGTAGATCAGCTGTTCTGTGAACCCTTGGACAAGTGTGGACAGAATACAAGAACACTGCAGTGAAAACACACGGGTGTAATCATTAACATCAATCACCACTGAAGTTAGACCATCCAGCTCCGGTGCGCTGCTCTTGCTGTATCTGAGCCTCTGTTATTATTAGCTCCACCTGTGCTCCTCCTGCCTGCTGTGGAAACAGCTCCACTGAAACCAGCTGTAGGTTCACCGACTCCAGAAACCACTTGTTGTGTTTATACCATCAGTAAGTGCAGTGACTCTGATAAGCGCTCAGGAACACACCGTCACTGAAAAAACACTCTTGAACAAAACCAAACCGTCCACTTAGAGACGGAAAAACAGCTTGTTTTTTTTTCAAATTGACCGAATGTAATTTTCATGTCATTTGACTGCAGCTCCAACGGGATACAAAATCCTCCCAACCGGAGATGATGTACGGCGCTTCGCCTGGAACACCTAATGGGGATGAGAGGGGGCTATCACCATGACGACAGTACATGCTGCGTGACGCCGCTCACAAAGGTGTGCGTGAGGGAGTGTTTGTGTGTGTGTGTGTCATCATTATTTAGCGACATCAACAGTGACAGTGCAGCAGATACAGTTATATATGTTTTCTTGTGTGTATGGTACAATCGTACCTCGAGGCGCAGCTAGATTCAACAGGAAAGGGTTTCAATGGAAGTGCAGCTCTTCCACTTCTCATATAGTCCCTTTTTCGTTTCTGCACTACATGTATCTAAAAGCTGCAGGTAACGAGAACATTGCATAGTATTTATTAAAGATTTAAACAAAGTCTTCTTGGCTTAAGACTCCTTATAAAAAGCTGGGTGTTCTTCGAGGTCTTAACCAACAGAGAGATTTGCACTTTGCATGTCAGACGTTCGTCTTAAAACAAACTCTCCTACGCCGAAAGAGAACCCATTTTTCATTATTTCACAGTAACTTAAACACCAGTCAATAAGACGTTTGTTTCAACTTTCCTCATCCCTCAATAATCATTGTACAACCCCTCAGGAACTAACTTTATAAAGAGTATTTACAACAACCTTCACCTCAGACGGCTGCTCCATAAGTATTAAACTACTCATGACAGACTCATGACGTATTTTGGGCATTGCCCTTTTGTTTTGGAGCTTCCATTAAAAAGCATTGTCACATTTTGCGGAAACACCTAGTCCTTTTACTAGAATAAACTCTCAAATTCAGGCCTTTTTTTTCTTGCTATCAGCCATTTTTACACGGGGTGTGACAGCCTCAGCGTGAACAGATCTATAGAATCTGCTGCCACAGTTTAACGATTCATGCTCAAATTGTTTTCATATAGTCTTTGGCAATACACGTTGAAGATCAGTAACTCCAAATTTTTTTACCTAAACCAGCTGCGAGTCTGAAACACTGCCCCCCCCCCCAGTACCAAGCTCTCCTATGTGGGCCAACAAAAGGAACATGTACGACATACAGTAGGAGTTATAAGACAAGCTCTGGCCCCTCATACCTCCACCATTGACTCTTAATATCTGTCTGCTTTAACATTTACTCCATACAGGAGATCACAATACACCTCAGATAAAGGCTAGGTGAAAGTCAGCTAAGTTGTGCATCAATAATACCTGATGATGTATCTTATTTTTGGGAAAACAATGGAGCTCTATGCCACAGAGAAATACTCATTGGTAGATGCAATAGGGGGTTAATTCTCACATAGATTGGATGATATTTGAAGTCGAAAAACCTGTACGAATAAGACAAAGAGAAACTGAGTAAAGGTGACACAGGTAAGCAAAAAGTACCTTGAGGCATCTGTAGTATTAGGGGCAAAAGAGAGCCCTTTCTTAATGTTCAGAGAAGAGATGAATAACTTTGATCTTAAAGTAAGACGGAAGTGATTAGTATTTCTCTGTCATTATTCTGCATTCTGTGTTGTTCGCAGTAAAGCTGCGGTTATACTTGTGACTTTGCAGTCGACCCTCTGTGTAAGCACATGAGGTGTGTTGATGACAAAAAAATAGAGAATATCAACAGGTTTCAGGCAACAAATGGAGAAGAGAAACGGTGAAAGACGAGGAGAACAAGAAGGAAAATCAGATAAAGAGAGAGATGAATGTAAAAAAGTGAGGAGATGAAAGACAGAACAATGACACACACACACACACACACACACACACACACACACACACACACACCTTTTTCTCGTGTACTTCATTCAATGCAAGTGCAAGTGTGTGTGTGTGTATGTGTGTATGTGTATGTGTGTGTGTGTGTCACATAATGGTCCTCAGAAGGACACTTCACAGCCGTAATCATCATCAGTTGCCAGGCAACAAGGAAAAACCGCTACCGACTGAAACACAGCACAGACGGCTTTATTATTACAGTTACAGAGGTGTGTGTGTGTGTGTGTGTGTGTGTGTGTGTGTGTGTGTGTGTGTGTGTGTGGACAGTGTTTAGGTCATTACAGGGAACAAAAGTCATTGTCCTCCGTCAGAAAGCAGCAGGCCTCGACGTCACAAATATTTTCTTTAACCCGTGCTAATTTCTCAATACTGACGTCAACGACAACCATTGCCGTTATCTGTCAGCCAATGAGAAAGCAGCTACACGAACACACTTCAGTCCAAGCTCATTTTGGGCCTCAGAGAAACATTTATAGGAAGAGAAACTTAGCTTTTCTACAGCGTTTCAGTATGATTTCTTGTATAAAAAAGCCCTTTCATACACACCTGTTTTCACACACACACACACACACACACACACACACACACACACACACACACACACACACACACACACACACACACACACACACACACACACACACACACACACACACACACACACACACACACACACACACACACACACACACACACACACACCTCTCGTTAATCAGTTCATTTTGTGCCATTTGAAGTGTTAAGTGTTGCATGTTGTGAGCGATGTCACACGGGTTTTGTGTGTGAACAGGTGTCCTAGTGACCTGCTGTACTTTATAATCCCCTTTAGGATACACAACAACCTGCTAATATAAACACTTTAACCAAACAACCTATGTATGTGTGTGTGAGTGTGTGTGTGTGTCGCACGGTGTCAAGCTGTTAGCATCCTGCCTCTCAGGTTACAGGTGTGTGTTGGGTAAAAGTCGCACTGCGGGGAAATGAAGTGATTTTCACCTGAAATGAGAGGATTAGTGAATCTGAACGGAGATATTAAAATGTCACACCCAGGTGGCAAACTCTGGGGCGGAGAGATGAAGCGCAAGTAGACGTGACACACACTGCAGTTCCCCCGGTGGCCACTAGAGGTATCTCCATGAACCACCATGTTAAAGTGACCTCATTTTAAGCAGAATTGAACATTAACAAAACACGTTATAGTCTTGATAGCTAATGTGTGCCTCTTCGTGACCACCATATGGAAGGAGCATTTATACATGTCATTTATCAAAGTTATCTTAAGGCTTTAAATTAACCGTGGGTGCTTTCAGTGACAGGTTGATGCTATCTGAGGTCGCTAACCTCTTGCTGTTTCTCTCCCGTGTTCTGCTGACACATCTCAATTTCACATATAATACCCATCTCTAGATTAGCTGGGAGTAAGGTGGAGGCGTCAGTGCCATGATGGCAATAGCCAGACCCGCTCACTTTGGCCTGCCTTTGTCCACAACCACCCTTCAGAGACCTATGGATGACGTCAGAGAGTCCAAATCTTACAGATCTATGGTCACAGCGGGAATGTATGAGTGGTGGTAAGGGAGTCTGACTGACACATCTTTTTGTTTTGTTTGGCTTTCATTTACTCTAAACTGGTGTTTCCCACCATTTCATAAACATTTCTCCAGGGCAAGACATCTTAAAATGAGGGTGCATGTTGGACTTCCACTCGTAGAAAAAGTGTCTGTAAATGGTTTCAAAGAACTAAATATTCTTAAGTTCTTGTCCTTGTTTCCTGTCTTCATTTACAAGAAGAAGAACCAAAGAATTAGGACTGAATCAGCTGCTTATCCTATTTTTATTTTGTTCTTTACCCTGGTCAAATAAACACAATCCATTTGCAGAACTTTTTCCCAATCAAATCCCAATTTAGTCCCAAACTTCCTCTGATTCATTTCCAAGCCCATTTAAAAAAACATCTTATTCCAATACTGTCTGAATACCATTTGATCCCAATCATGAAACCGTATCAATCCCATCCCAACTCAGAAACCATCTCACTCCCGGCCTGGACTCCAAATCTTGTTCTGGCACCATAGTGATCCTCACTCAATACCATCTCAATCCACCTTTCCAGACGCCATTCCAATATTTATGGATGACTTGTATAAATACAATACTAATCTAGTTCTGATCCCAATTCCACACATCTTTTTTTTCCCAATTTGGGATCAATAAAGTACTTCTATCTATCCATTTTGATCCCATACTATCTCAGCCAGCCTCCATCCAAACCTGCTTCAGTTACAATACCACTCCCTACTCTATCCAATCCCAATCCTCCAATCATGTCCACTAAACAACCAGATAATTTTCTGTCCAATACCTATTTTGATCCTGATTAAACCCCAATTCCATCCATTACTATCCCGATTTACTCCCAATTAAGTCAGGATACCACAAAACCCCGTTTCCTTTATTCCTGATCAGGTCCAAATCCAATCAGATTGGTTCCTTTACGACGATATGTTTAGTACATTTCCCCTTTGAATTATTCACATGTATGTTGCATCAGCATTAAAGCTTTATATAAACTAAACAAGTTGCATCAGTGATGGTAAAATTGGCCTACTGAGATTAAAGGTCTTGATGTTTTACATGGAAGAACAAGACTGTGGATTTGTCTCAGATTTGGTGTTGAGAGAGAAATCACATTCATAACAACAACTCCTGGGAGACAAACAAGCTCACATTCACAAGCTCATCACAGATTGTCCAGTGCTTGTCTATGTGAGAATGTGGAAATCTATCACATTCATTAGGACACTGACACTGTCTCTGTGTGTGTGTGATTGTGTGTGTGTGTGTTTGTAGCTTATTTGTGAATGCCTGGCAACAGCTTCAGTTCATCTAGCAAAACCCTTAAAAAAAACCCAGAGACCCCTGCAGAGCGGGCAAACAAAAGCAGAATTCATCCTGTTTCCACTGAGAAGTGACAGAGTGAGTCACCACACTGACTAACACTGGAGCAGACCGCTGATTTCCAGCCTCACATACTGTAGACACACGCAGGGAAGCACTGCTGAACACACTGCCACAAGCCATCAGAGAACTCATTGGTGCTTTGCAAATACATCTCGAGTCTCCTATTGATGACAACTGTCTATGTCATGGGGGGGACACACTGTCTGTTCCATCATAAATCTAAAGATCTTACAATGTTATGGAGGATTTGTAGTTCACATAAGGTGGAAACAGCAGTTTATTCATAAAACACTGGTTTTTAATCTGCTTTTCACCTCAACAGTACTCAATGTGATATGGATAGTTCAGGACAATCGTACATTACCAGGACATCAATTCATCCATAAATCCATCCACAAATGTCTCTATCTATCCATCCATCCATCTATTTATCCATCCGTCCATAAAATGCAGGTGTTTTTATCTAGATTTTGCCCATTAATGCTACCACTAGAGCACTACAAATATCTCAGGAACATCCATCAATCTATCCAACTTTCCATCAACCGTCCATTTATTCATCCATCCATTTATTTATCCATCCACCCGTCCATCCATCCATCCACCCATCCACCCATCCATCCACCCATCCAATAAAAGCAGGTTTTTTAATATATATTTTGCCCATTCAACAATACTATGAATATCTCAGGAACATCCATCATTCTATCCGACAGTCCAGCAGTGGCTCAATCAGTAGGGGCTTGGACTGGGAATCGTAGGGTCGCCGGTTCAAGTCCCCAAACAGACATGAAAACATGGAAAGTGGACTGCTACTTGGAGAGGTCCCAGTTCACCTCCTAGGCCCTGCTGTGGTGCCTTTGAGCAAGGCACCCCTCCCCATTGCTCCCCGGGCGCTGCACGATAGCTGTCCACTGCTCCTAGTACTAGGATGGGTTAAATGCAGAGGACACATTTCACTGTGTGTGCTCTGCTGTGTACATGTATGTGACTAATAGAGGGTTTCATCCTCTGATTCTAACTTTCCATCAAGAGTCCATGTATTCATCCACCCATTCTAGCTAGCCATGCTAACATTACTCATACTGTAGGTCAGGAAGTCAGGCTTCCAGACACTAATGCAATATTTCCCAGTGAAAAACAGCTCAATGAGCTCAGATAACGATCAAATAAATAGTATAAATAGTTTCCTGAGATCCCTTCCTCATTGCCTTATCTGTTATGTACTGAAGAGGAAAAATAAAACAAACGTGCATTAACGGATCCTTTCGATTCCCAATTAAACATCAGACTTTTGCGAGCAGCAAGTTTCAGACAACAACAACAACAACAACAACGTGACTGTGTTGGACAATAAGGAACCAAAGACAACGGCTCACTTGATAAATCCATCATGGGTCATATATGCCACACACACACACACACACTTTATTTTCCAAAACAATAAATAGCGGTAAACATCTGGTGTGTAAAGCTCGGTGAACTGCAGACAGAGCTCAGAGGTTAACGTGGTGTCACTGACTGAGAGTGTCTATCGAGGGAATCCCCCGGGGCGTTGCACATTATCCATACGTGCTATTGAATATTCCCTCCACACACACACACACACACACACACACACACACACACACACACACACACACACACACACACACACACACACACACACACACACACACACACACACACACACACACACACACACACACACACACACACACACACACACACACACACACACACCACACACACACACACACACACACACACACACACACACACACACACACACACACACACACACACACACACACACACACACACACACACACACACACACACACACACACACACTCCCGGCATGTGGGCGAATGTTTGCTGCACATAACAAGTTTCCAGTAGCAGGACTACTTCCTGTTTCTATGACACAAGTACATGGATTTGCACAATCCTGAATAACTTCAAGCACATTTTAAAAGCAGGTTAAAAATATGCCTAACATTTAAGCATTTGTGTGTACAGGTGTGAAGTGTGTTCTATCATGTGCTTGTTTCTATGAGTGTCTTGTATGTTTAGCCCCTGCATTCTGCAATTCATTTATTATGTTTGTTGTTTTTGTTACATGAATTGTGTTTCTCCTATCGTTTTGTTTGAAATGTGCTTTATAAATATAGGTAAAGTTAATCAGATTAGGCTAAATATCAGGTAAGTACAACAGCTTCGTAGTTAAATTCCTTAAATTACAGACAGACCTAGAGTATAGGAGTAATATTCAGAGAAAAAAACTGGATTTTTCAATATTAAAGTCATAAAGTTAAGCGAAAAATAAGATATTCTCCACAATTAAACCGGTTTCACTTTGTAATGCAAGATAGAAATCCTCACAACAGACATATCTGATGGCAATCATACTTCACTAACGGGTACTAAGTTTCTTTAGATTCATTTTGAGTGAAACTGATGTGAAGGAGAGAATGGCCAAGGACATCCTGTTCGGTCACATGGTTCAGTCGTTGCATATCGGGGAGGGCTTCAATCCATCACATGACCAATCTTCAATTTGAGGACCACATGATGACAACTCACCTGTCTCCATGACAACTGGGCAAGCAAGTGCCACACATCTTAATCATTTCGCCAGACAGAGAAACAAGGGGGCCTGAAAAGGAATTATTGTTGGGGCCCTTATTAGAATACTTAGTCACTACTAGAAACATCATCCCAAATACTGAAAACTGAACTCAGCTGAATGTAATTACGTTTAACTGTGTCTTCGTGTACTTATCCCACACCTGCATGGCTTCATATTTCTTATGTCTTTGCTTTTTCTATCTGCTCATTTGCTCTCATGACAGTTTTTGACAGATTGGAACTGACCAAGATTAAAGATTGCTTTTTTTTACTCAAAATATGATTATAGAAGAAGCCTTTTGTTAAAAATGCAACCATATTCATAACTGAATGCTTATACACTAATGTTAATCATGCTACTTTAACTTTGGGCACACCCTCACAACTTTCTGCAGAAGTTACACGATGTCACGCGGACTTTTGTCTCGGTTACCTTCTGGTCCACGATGGAGCACGCCACCTCGCGCACCTGACTGAGGCTGAGCTCTGCGGCGTCCAGCAGCACCGGCTCGCGGCTCAGACCGATCTGGATGTGGAAGGAGATCACATCCCCCCCTCCTCCTCCTCCACCTCCTCCTCCCCCGGTGCCGGTGTTGTTTATCCCCCCTGAGAACAGGAGCGGGCTGGGCGCACGGATCAGCGGAGGCGCACTCATAAGAGCCTTTTCCCCGGTGGTCTCCAACGCTGCCAGGAAACAATTACGGTAAAGAACCGCACGGCTGATTAAATAGGGAAATGAACGGGGGAGTCTACAGGTCCAGGTGGCGGGATTTAAAGCTGGAGAAGTGCACGGAACTCCTAAAAAGCGTTAAAAAAAAAAGCGCAAAAAACAAAGAGTTTCCAACAGAAAAATGACGCCTGAACTACAACAGAACTGAGAGGGAAAGCGCAGAGAAGCCGCGAGGACACACACAGTGACGGGATGTGGATACAGAGGGAATAAGAAGAGCCATAATGACTACATGACTGGACCAGAGAACAGCGTGGTGATGCGGGTGACAGTGCCATGGACGTCAACAGTGGCTGGAGAGGAGGAGGAAGAGGAGGAGGAAGAGGAGGGAGGAGAGGAGAGAGGGAAGCCTCCTGGACTGATGGAGGGATGCACAGGGGAAAGGTGTACAGTCATGGATGTTATTTAAGTGACTTTTACATGTAAATACTGATATTTCCTGATGGATGGATGTGTTAAGCTGCTTATTAAAACTTAAGATCTTCAATAAAAACTTTGATTTTGCTGAAACAGATAGTTTTGAACATTAAAAACTAGGCTCATAATCTTAAAAACAATCCAAATAAAATGTCACAGACAAAAAAGCCAACACATTTAGAGGAAAGGTTGATTTACATTCCTGGTTTTCATTGGTGAAATTGATTTTGATATTGAAATATAGATGTTGATTAATATACTGAGTTTTTTTGCCTGTTGAATAAATCAGTTGTGATTGGTCAGCCGCTTTGAGATGTCCCGCCCCTTAGCCTATCACGTACAATGCGTTGGAGCGCCAGCCAATAGAAGCGTGAGTGTTACAAAGTCTTGTCATTATATTCTGGAAGTAAACAAAGGAGTCCAATGGAGGTGTTTCAGGGAGTGGGCGAGGGAGGATTTAAGCCTTTGCAGACCATTTACATGCACTAAAACCTATATAACAGACTACAGGAAAGGGGAAACCCCCAAAAAGCGTCATAGGGCCCCTATATGACTTATGATATAAGACTCTCTCCCTATATTAAGTGGCAGCTGTGATCATTAACCGGATTCATCGGACAAATGTTATCCACAAACACAATGAAACAAAACAGATTTCAGGAGAGAAATAAAGAGTAAACTAAAACGCAGAAGGAAGGACATGTTGAAGAATGGACGGCTGATACCTGATGGGTGGAAAGGTGGATCAAATAAGAAGTGTGATCAAGGACACTTGGTGAACTTCTGACCAGAGCCACCAGCATGTTGTTTCTAATTCAAACTGGTCTGTGTTGTGTTTAATTACCACTGTGTCCCTCTGTTAGAGGACCCGCCACAGCTTTGGAGGCGTGTGCTCACGACGTCATTTTCCTGCGTCAGAGTCAGAAAATACTTTAATATCCATCCACCCATCTATCAATCTATATATCTATATATCTATCTATTGCAGAGACTAAGTGTGTCGGTTGCTAGGAAACACACACACACACACACACACACACACACACAATCACATATATACACAAAGACACTCCTGTCTGCCAGCCCTCCCACGCTTCAACCTTGCCTCCATTACTTCCATTTATTACCAAGGATGAAGCCAGAATTGGAGGCATATGTGTGTGTGTCCGTGTGTGTGTGTGTGTGTGTGTGTGTGTGTGTGTGTGTGTGTGTCCAAACAGCTTCTGAAAATGTCATAATAAGTGCATATTGTTGTTATGAACATTAACTTGTGTGAGTCGTCCCTGTAGCAACACATCATTAGCACAGACGTCCAGCCACATACTGTACACATCGTACTGTGAGTTAGTATTCCCCCTGATTAACATGCACACACTGAGCTGTAATGACGCACACAAATGGGTTAGTATAAAAACACTTCACATGTACATAGTATATTATAAACAGGATCTGTTCTTAATGGAGTGCTTTTGTTTAAATGTCATTTTTGATGTATTCTGGGTTAACTTAGCTTTAAATGGACAACATCAGAAGGCAGACTTGTAGTTTTGAATATTTTAAAACATAGAAACACAACAATAAATGCAATCAGTGTTTTTGATTGCGTTCATATTGAGTATTTTGATGTTTGAAAGCTTTTATTCGAGTATTCCTTCTACCTGAGATGCTGCCGAGTCTGCTCTGAACCAATGGTCAGCCGGCTGGCTCTGTTGTGATTGGTCAACCGCTTACAGATGTCCCGCCCCTTAGCCTATCACGTACAATGTGTTGGAGCGCTATAAACGCAAGTGTTAAATGATTATGTCTCTATGTCTGGAAGGAACTTTGGGATTCCAGCCTCTGCAGACCATTTACATGCACTAAAACCTATAGAACACACTGCAGGGAAGGGAAAGCCAACATTTTCCATTCTTGTTCTGTGAAAGAATAAGGGCAGCAAACAACTCACTATCATGAGAGTAAACACATTTTAATTTACTCATCTTTCTGACATTAAATCCCCTTATTTGAAGAAGCAGCTTCCTCCTAAATAGATGTAACATGTAAATATCATTCAGTTTAGTCCTTAGGTATTTCATAAATCAGGCCTCCTGGGATTAATCCAGGTGCTGTTCTGCCGACAGATTAACCGGGACAAAGTGATTTGCTCAAGTACTGGAGATTACATTTTCCCGAGAGGATGTGACCTCCAGCAGTAATCCCGTCACATGAAGTGCTAACAGCGTGCCGGAGATCTAATAAATGTGTCAGCTGTAAAACCCTCTCTCAGGTGTCCAGGATTCCTCTCAGAGATTCACAGATCCATCAGGGCTGAACATGTGCAGAAAAACCTGTGCTTATTTATACAGACGTGTGTTAAAACAGTATGATGGAGATGAGTCAGAGAAGATGAGGCATTGGCCCCTTACTTTATGACAGCCAAATTGTATTACTCAGCAGCGAAGACACAAAGAGAGCAGAGAGCGGAAAAACAACAGCACTGCTCAAATGACTCAAATCCCGTTTAAATTTCCCTTGCAAACAACCTGTTGTGGTTCTGTTGTAGCTTCACGTTCTTTGTTAAGACTTATGATGCAACGGGGCCATTAATGGGACTTTAAGCCACTGAAGACATGTTAGTGATGACCTTCACTAATCAAAGACCCAAAGCTATAAAGCTAATCCTTTTTGGAAAGTTATGAAAGGTTCAACCGTACGCAAATGTCCTTTGAAAACAACCAATTTCTTTGTTTCGATTCCCAGCTCAAAAACAAGGTCATCCATATAAAAATATCCTTTACACAACTATGTTATAGAGCGGCGCAGGAACGAATCCTAAAACCGCGAAGTGAGTTAGCATTTTAGCACTTCCGTTTCCCTCGTCTCAGAGTCAGTGGGATTTCTCCGTAGGATTTTGGAAGATAGCTCGAAATCAGGTCTGTGGTTGACATAAATTCAACAGACGGATCAGGTTTTGTTCTACGACATTAAATACATCAGCAGTGACCCCCCCCCCACCCTCCCACTGGAGATTTCTGAAGAGTTATACGTGTCTAAAGAACAATGGTTGTTAACAAGTGGCTGAATAGGACTACAGAAGTTGTCGAGGACGCCGAACACGTACACACTCCCGCTAAATTAGTTTGCCCCTCTTCTGCCTGAAAGAGAGTACCTGCGCTCTTGCAAACGCTTCAACTCGTACAATTTTGAATCTGTATTTTTGATAGTCAGTTGAAAGGATCTTAAGTTGGCGTGGCGTTGAAGTCCTACTCGTCTGTAGTTCATTTATAGCATAACGTTAGCATTTTGCTTCTGGCGATTAGATTTATGATTAGGAAATGATAAAAGTAGGGTAGACGTGTGGAGATTATCCGGCTGAGCAAACCGTGCATTCATCACACAGGTTCAGTTTCCACTGATATTATTTTTTACAATATTCCAAAATCCTATGGAGAAATTGCATTGCTTTTTTTGTCGAGGGAACCCAAGCGCAGCTAACTTCCAGGTCGGCCTACAAAAATACATCATCCCTGCACCAATTTATTGGGCTTCAAATAAAAACAGCCCCATCAGTCTTTATCTCAATTCCTGACACCTCGGTTAGCCTTTATTATTCACATTTGCAAGCACGGTCTTTAAGAACACATTAAAATCTGGTTTGACTTGCATGGAAACACATCACCACACCACTCCTATGGTGTGTGATAGTGCGCTTATCCTCGGATCAGGGGAGAACTGGTTCCAGACCCACTGCAGTCAGCATGTCCCGGGCAAGACACTTCACCCTAAAGTTGCTCTTTTGGGGATTGTCCACAGTGTTGAATGTATGAATGTATTCGGGGGGGGGGGGGATCTCCTTCTCCCCTCCCCATATCAGGTATCTTCTTTTAACTATGATACCAATCGGACTTTAACCTTAATACACTATTTTACTGCTGAAATCAGTCATGAAAAGTTTTAAGAGGAGCTGACACATCAAGCTGCTCTATCGATCAGGTCTGAGGTTGTCCAGGTTAACCAGTGTAGGTGGATAACCACTGAAGGGCTTTTTCAAACAACACTGGAGGACTGTCATAAATAGATCTGTTACCAGAATCCGTAACATCAGTCAGCTGTGCCGTGTGGAAGAGTCTCTGTAACATTTTGATGTGAGGTGACTCAATCGTTTCACAGTCGGCTTGCAGGAAATCCAGACTCCCACTCTGACAACTCCTCCGGACCAGTTGCCTTCACTGACCTAATCTACAAAAATAACCTAACACTTCTGCGACTGCAAAGGGAAGTCTGAATCTCTTGGATGCGTCTTCTCTCTCAGCCCGTAACATCTACAGTAAATTCTACTTTGGGAAAACATATTGGCTTCTTGGATTGGATTCTTTCCACTTTCCATTCTTAGTAAAGTTTTACCGAGCACCAATAGATGAGAGTAAGAACTACGTCACTTCCTGGCAAAATTAAGGTCCCGCCCACTTTTGGGGAAAACATTCGCTTTCATTTGAATGGTGGTCAATACAGATTCTGAAGTTTTCGGCAATCAAGATAACCACGCCGTATTTAATCTACAAAAAGGAAACTGAAAAATCTATGGAGAGTTTCCTTAGCTTCAAATATGTGTAGTTCTGCAACATGCCAGGTAAGGGCAGAAAGATCCTTCATTGGACACTGGATTCTGGCTCCAAAGGCAAGTCAATACCCATCCTCCCCCATTATGAACAGCATAAATGAACATGTATGCAGGGTATAACACACCCTGGTGCAAAAAACAAGTCAAAACCCATTGATATTTATAGCAATTGACAGCCTTTTACAAACCTTCCCCCATTCATAACAACCCCACCCCTAACCCTCAACCATTCACATGGTTTTAAAGCTTGAAGCTGAACATAATGTGGGCTTTTTGAGTGGCTTCCATCATGGGGTGCTATGTGTCTGCTCTTCCACCTCACTCCTTACCTCCACTGACGTTTCATCACTTTGACTTTAATTGGATTGGCTGTGTGTTACGTGGAGTCATCATCACCAAGATGAGAAAATTGGGCATTTTATAACGGGGGTCAATGGGTATTAACTTGCTTTTGAGCATGGGTCAAGTGGGCTATCGAGGAACCTGAATGAAAAGGATGCTCACCAGTTCTGCTTGATTGAGGTTCACCAGGAGTGCAGGGAGCCAATTTATTTCCTCTAAGAAGTGCACACACAAGTCAACAAGATCATGATGATCGGAGCAACCTATGTGAAGCTTCACCAAGACTTTTCAGGTCAACTTCACGTCCACATTTAAAAGAGTTTATGCTACTGCAACAATAACCATTGTAAAGTCTCACCCCTTGAGGAACAGCAAAAGGCTGAAGTGTTTAAAGGAACTCTCGCCTGACTAAAAAACGGTTAATTTTCTTCGCTCTCACAATAGATTAAGAACAGGTTTGAAAAATGTTCTTGAAATCATGGACGGGATTAATCGGGACTACAAAAGTAAACATATTCCCAAAGAGTCGGAGTCTGTAACCCTGTGGATTTACTTTATGGATTTCCATCTCAATTGCTTTATCTACTGTATTTATTGGCCTTACATTTGTCCTAAAGTACCGGAAAGTAATTAGGTAACTTTACTTTTATATATCCCACCTTCCAACCATAACTGACAAACAGTATCCAATCCACATTTAAAAAGTGCTGCACATGAATACAAAAAAAGCAGCTGACATACATCGAGACAAAACCAACATAAAACACAAGACGATAAAACCATACTTAAAGCCACAGACGGAAAACTCTCATACATGATGCAAGAACAATACCAAACACAAGAAAATAAAAACCCATAATTCAAAAGCACCGACTGATGAGTCTCATACGTGGTCTGCGAAAGCACGGGAGAATAAGTGGGGTCTTCAAACGAGTGGAAGCGAAGTGGGAGCAAGTCTGACCAGAACATCCAGGTTCCAGAACGGCATATTTCCGGAAGCTGTCGGCCAACTTTACACCATAAACACAACCGATTCAGCCAACCCTGCAGGTGATGTGCATTAGGGCAATAGAGTAGTTGTTTTTAATGCACTTGAAGCACTTTATTATGCTGGGTCGTTTCATTTTGATGGTAATTTCCACTTCAGGCGCTGTTTTTATTCACGGTGCTGGATTCCATTTACCTGTTGCTATCGTTTTAATCTCTAAATAACAAACGGCTCATTCTGAATTACAGACCGCTACATATTAGGAGGTGTGTGTGTGTGTGTGTGTGTGTGTGTGTGTGTGTGTGTGTGTGTGTGTGTGTGTGTGTGTGTGTGTGTGTGTGTGTGTGTGTGTGTCACATCCCCTGGAACAGTACATTCAGCTCAAGAGATTGCAGGTCAGACAATAAGCAAACCTGTTGCCATGGAGATCCGTATAACAGAAACAGTAGTGTGTGTGTGTGTGTGTGTGTGTGTGTGTGTGTGTGTGTGTGTGTGTGTGTGTGTGTGTGTGTGTGTGGTTATTATCCTGTCAGAGCTGCACTTCAATCAGAGGCCTCTCTCCCCTTAAAAAAACCCAACATGGTCCGTGTGATTGAATCACGTGGGTCAGGTGATCACCCGCCGAGAACAAACAGCCAGCTATCTGATTATCTGCCAATTAGACGGTTTAAATTGACCCTCGTCCACATGGGCCATGCACCAGGGTAGAAATCAATTGCAAATAGGCAAAAAACAGGAATAAAAAAAAAGGAGAATTCACCAGAGTGGATACTTTGAAGTTGAATCCAAAATTGGGAAAAATGCAGCTCCAAAATCAAGTAAAAGCAAAATAAAAACAAGAGTTTTGCTTGTAATAAGTAAAACAAACTGCCAACAGAACAGGTGAATATTTGCATGGTGAGATCTCTGGAGATAAGGTTGTATTTAGATAAATTAGAACCTGTTATTAGCTGGAATGACTTATTTTGACGCAGGATCAGGAAATAAGTCACAAAATAAGCCGAAAATGCTCAAAGGTTTTCCATTTTCTGATGTTAGTAATAAAAACCTAAGAGAACACGAAAAACAAGACCCTATATCTCACTGCATTGTTACTTCTTAGCTTATATTAAGTGTAAAGACATATTCCGACTAGATATTAAACAAATATACTTCGACAGATTTTTTTACAGTGTGGTTAGGGAGTCCTTCGTTAGTGTATGGTATCTTTTCTAAAATATTCTTGGTGTCAAAATCCAATTAGAGGGTTTTTCTGGGTGTCTATCACAGCCTGTACAAACAACAATGGACATAGAAAGCGTGACATAAAGCATTGGTTTGTAAACTGGAGATTTGGCCTTTTCGTCTTGTTTTTTCTGTGATATCAGAGGGTGGAACAAAGCACAACTGATGACGGGACAATACATTTTCAGCCCAGTTCATGATGTGGGACACGACCAGGTCCTAAAGCACACCCTGTTTTATCGTCCATTTAACTTGAAGCCGAGGATTGAAACCACAAACGTATTACTAACATGTTTACTGATGTTGTAGATAAAGGGAGAAGGGCATCGTTTTCATAGACTTCTATACATTCAGACTTTACTGCAAACAGGGGAGAGAAAATGCAAGTCACATTGGCTTCTTTTTTTTTAGGCCCAGAGATTGATGTTGGTACCTAATTGTAATTAGTTAAAATCCTGTTGGCTATTCAATTTAAGTGAAGAGCCAAATTATTTAATAAAACGACTGACCAATCAGCTGCTGATCCAGACATCAGTCAAGTAGACATCCAATTAATTACCAATCAAACAAAACCACTTTTTAGCCTATACAAACTTAATTATCCACAAGTCATCCATCAATTAACTAATTATCCAATCAAGCGACTGTGGCTACAAGAATAGCGTTTTAGACATGCAACAGCCAAACAAGAAATCAGCCAATCAGCCAATGAAAGAGCAGCTCAGCCGATCACATGGTCTGTAAATCAATCAGCTGAAACGACATGTGACCCGTCAAGTAATTAA
Source organism: Eleginops maclovinus (assembly GCF_036324505.1). Lineage (NCBI taxonomy): Eukaryota > Metazoa > Chordata > Actinopteri > Perciformes > Eleginopidae > Eleginops > Eleginops maclovinus. The sequence continues at coordinate 22,442,674 of NC_086367.1, read as the reverse complement.
AGCAATTCTTCAATTCAATCCAATAAATCAGCCTTCCCTGCAGCCAATCAGATAATCAATCAAGTCTTTTCTACATCGCAGTAGCAGTTGTTCTGAAAGTGAAACCATTAGTATGAGGCCTCAAAACTGTCTCTACTGAGGCTCGATAGTAACTGTGAGACATTAACAGACACAGTTTGATCCCTGCATCCATCTGTGGGTCCAGAACTCTGCAGGACTTGAAGCCAACAGAACTTCAGTGCTCTGCTGGTGTGAAAACACATCGACTGAGAGAGTGGAGACACTGGACCACAGTGAGGGACATCGATGAAACCATGTGAATAAGGTTGCAAATTAACTTTGAAATGGTTCAGACCTGACTAAAAGTGGGACAGGACTCAATCAGATCTGAGCTTTAATATCCAGAACTAAAATGTGGCTTAAAACATTAAAACATGCACGTGAAAAAGTTGCTGTTCTACCTTTTTTCTCTGCCTTTGTCACAGGTTTGAAGGTAAGGGTAAAAAACCGAGGAGGCAGCTTAACTTAAGGCGAGCTTTATTAAAATAAAAGCCGTTTCCTAAATGAACACAGGAAAAGTTCAACAAAAAAAAAGTAGCAACCAAAGGAACGAGTGACCTACCGCGAAGAAGTAGGAGACAACAGGCAGACCAGGGGAATCCAAAGACAAGAGGAACCAGGGACCAGACGGCGACCGAACCAGGAGCGAAAGGGAGGACAAGGCTAAATACACAGGAGGGTAATCACAGGACGAGACACAACTGGGGAGGGGAGGAGAAACAGAGGGGCAACAGGTGAATACAATCAGACACAGGAGGGAAACTACAGACAGGAAGTAAAGGGAAACATTTCAAAATAAAACTGAAAAATAGACAGGCCTTGTTCGCCTACACTAAGAAGGTATTTGTGTTTGATTGATTATTAGTTTTAGTCCAAAGTCTCAGGTTTTATAAAGGATCTCTGCAGCAATTCGATCCCAACCTTTGCAGCCCACAAGTCGAAGTGTCCTTGAGCAGGATACTTAAACTTAAGTTGCTCCCAAATGCACGTCTATGGTATTGAAGTGTATTTATTTAGCTTTCAATATGCACAAGCTTGTTCAGTTTGTTTTCTTTTTTGGGTTAATACAACTATGATCTGTTGTACCATCCAATTGTTTGTAGTTCTGCATCAGGTCTTTTAAAAATAGCTGAACTATTGTTTGTAGTTTTTCCAGCTCATACACATTTTACACCGGAGAAAGAAGCACTTAGCGATCTGCATTGCTCTTGATGGAACTACCAATCAAATAGAGGCCTTAATATTAGCTCAAGTCTTAATATAAAGCAGTAAAATGCATGAAAGCTGCAGGCATATTAACCCAAAAAAAGCATCATATAATAGTCAAACTCTAACAGAGAATACCTTCCAAAGCAAAATGTAACACCGAGTTACACAATCTGTTAAATAAATCAGACAAAAAAGAAACTGTTATTTAAACGTCTGACTTTTCACATGAGAGTGACTCCAACAAGCTCACCACAGCGATCAGATGCTCTGCAACACCTCACTCACACACACACACACACACACACACACACACACACACACACACACACACACACACACACACACACACACACACACACACACACACACACACACACACACACACACACACACACACACACACACACACACACACACACACACGGCTCAGTTACTCTCAGTTATTCACACGCCATTGTGGAAACGCTAGCACACACTGTTCATTCACACTCATACATCACTTAAGCTCAACACACACACACACACACACACACACACACACACACACACACACACACACACACACACACACACACACACACACACACACACACACACGTACGAACACCACTTTGACAGATTTGACACCCACCACCCGTTGTTACATTTTTACAGCCCCCTCCTCCCTCCATGGGTGCTATTCCCGTCACCGTGGGGTGTGCGAGATGCGGCGAAGTGCTAAAAAGCCGCCGTCTCTTCCCAGTAAACTTGCTGTCGTTGTTGTATGTTGTTGTGCAAATGTTTTGAGCGGAAGTTTGCCGACGGTGCAGCGAGGCGAGGTACAACAGTGTTCAGAGGGCAGCGGCGGGAGGGGCTGCGCCACGGGAAACCGACGAACGTGTCAGCGCGCGGGTCACAGGCCACGCCTCCCGCATGGTGCAGTTTGTCTTAATTACTTTCACATTCTCTGAAACTCTACCTCACTTTCACAACACAATAAAAACACAGACACAGACACTTCACTCTGAAGCCATGTGTGTTTGTTCCTTTCCAAGAGACGGACAACAATACCCTTCTGCTGACGACTGGTTGGCTCTACTGCACTCTGCTACAGCTCTACAACTAAAACTTGTAAATGGACTGCAGTTATATTTCTTTGCAACCCTTCAAGGTGCTTTTATAGCATTCACACACTTCCATGCAGAGGCAGGGGCTACCATAAGAGCATTCACACACCGTTGGCCATCAGGAGCAACTTGGGGTGAAGCATCTTGACCAAGGATACATACTTACCACTCACCTGCCGAGCAACCACTCTACCTTACATCCATAGTCACCCACATGTGCAACTGGAATAGCTATTAGGGAATATTTTTGCTTTGGTAGTTAACCTTTGACACAGCTCATCATGTTCTCTTTCCTCTGTCTCTGCTGTTGCCAGTTTCTGACTAAGCACAAGCTGCCATAAGATAGTTTATTGTTCATGGACGTCTAGAAGCTCTCCTTATCTGGAACGTAGGTTTGCTGGCGTACATTCTTTCCCATGGACGACAGCCTTAGTTAGATTCAGGGTCCATATTTGTTGAGTCTCGCTGATGAGGAATGTTGATCAAACACTCTGAACTGGTTAAAACCTCGGATTGCAGAAGAGATCTTCAGAATTGGTCGCTGTGTCAACTCGTGGAAGCAGCAAATTGTCCATTCTCCGGCTGTTAACTTCATAACAAACCTTCGGTGTTTGCCATCAGCTCTCCCCTGTGTCTCTCTGAGTTTCGTCTCCATTGCTTCAGAAGATCACAGAAAGTGCCATGGCATCGTTCCTTTCCGCAAACCACTGAGGCATTGAAGTGATGAAGCACAATGAGAGGACTGCAGAGCATGTGGTATGTTAGAGATCAATATGGAAAGTATGTGCCATGGATTTCACCCAGGAGAAGTTTGTGTCTAGACGTCACGGAGGCACACTAAATGTAGGAGCCAAAATGCTTATTTAGCTTATTATGTTTGTTATTATCCTTATTGGTTTAGGCTGCACACATTAATATTTAGTCACTGTCTTTTTTCTTTTTAAAGAGGTTGATTTGGCTTTTTCCGGTGACTGTTTACTCTTGCTTTAGGTTAGTTTCTTTATTAAACATCCAAAAACAAGAACTTCAGCATAGACTTTTATTCAGAAAGAGTCACAGTTTTGTCGCCACAGCTGCTTAAACGTTACCAATAATGCCTCACGTTTCTGCAAGCGTGATGTAGAGCTGATACAAAAAGTTTACACGCAGGGACGGATTAAGAGTCATTCGGCCCCTGGGCCTGTGACCTAACCCTAACCCTAACCCTAACCCCCCCCCAAAAAGAAGCGCCACGCTAACTTCACCACAAATCAGCGGTGTTAAAGGTTGCGCCAAAAGCACAGTCGAATTTTAATTCAAGTCAAAGAACACACATAAGCACATAAGTCAAAAATAAGCAGGCACAATGCAAGGGGCCCAAACCCCTACATCACACAGATCACATCACCCATAAGAAAACTGCTTGAAATCATGCATCGTCATCAAGGCTTGACAGTATTCTAACCTTCGAGGGGGGGCCAGCTTGCAAAAGGTTGGGAACCCCTGCTTTATGGTATATCCTACCCCATTCTAACGGATTTAAGGGCCCTTTCCCGATATTAGGGATGAATAACATTGATAGGCTGTGGTTCAGGGGCACTATATGACCTATCATATGCCATTCTATTTCATTTGGGGGGGGGGGGGCTTTAACGTATGAGGGATGAATTAATTACACAACCCGTGGCATATGATTGAGGGGCCCTATTGAGATATATTACATAATGTATGTAATGTAACCAATGTTATGGCTTCAGGGCCCCCTTGGCCCTTGGGCCGCTGGGCCTGGGCCCGGTAGGCCCGTGCAGTAATCCATCCTTGTTTACACGTGACAATTATTTTTGGACATTGTCATTTAGGAACCTTTGTCACCAATAACGTTCATATTAGCGTCTGATTCTGACTTCCACACTTCCACCATTTGGATAAGTGAGTTGTCACACCTGTCTGATGTGAAGCTGGTGAGTGAAATATTCATAACACTGACAGGCAAGATGGAGAAAACACACACGCACGTGCACACACACACACGGCGCTGCTAGGGCGCTGCTCATCTCTTCTGCAGGCTAAATGCTATGCTTATTTTGCTACTTGCATAACTCTCACTAATCTCACACACAACTGAGGTTTGAAGAGTTGCATTATGGGTAATGTTTGGACAAGGATGGAGAGTATTTGGAGCAAAATAAAATGGTAACCATATGATTGTACTACCTCAAATTTGATCATGTTTTACTATCTTAGCTTAGTGTGCTAACAGGCTAGCTTGTTTAAATGTAGTCAAAATATCGATAAGACTCTTTGTTTTTTTTCAAACAGTTCTTGGCATTTCTGATCCTTTTTACTATTTAACAACACAACTAATGCAGGTATTCTAATTAACCAACACACATCACATTGTATTTCACAATGTTTTGCTTGGCATCGTGCTATATCCTCCGAGTTAATCAGCTAGCTGTACAGATGCGGAGATGTTGTCGTGATAATTCAATCACTATTCTCTCCTCAAGGCAACAACAACAACACATTTCCAACTCTAACCTACGGGCACACACACACACACACGCACACACACCATCAGGTGACGCTGACGCCCGCTCCTACATGCTAGCTGTTTCCCCGGTGAGTTTTATGTAAATATTGACAAGCGTCGACGCCTGCAGTCGCCGTGCAGGAGCTGTCAGCTTCCATGTTTCATTTCCTTCGACATATGTTGATGAACAAGAGGATGGAGGTGGCGCTGCAAAAGGTGACACGTCTCTGCAAGTGAATTTATCTTGTGGTGAAACCTGTCAATTTGGTTTAGAGCGGTTTAAGAAAAGACAAGCCACCTCTGTAGAGCATTGTGTTTGAGTTGTTTCAAAGACTGCGGTGGAAGTTTACAACCTGGAGTCATGTTTACCTGTCACATATTATAGAAAAAGGCAGAAGGCTTGTGTGGTTGTTTTTATTCAAACATGACAACAGAGATTCTGAACCAATGTTTGAAGAAGATGCATTAATCACTCTACCATTTATGCCCATTTTAATTGACACAATTGAATGCTTTCTTTTGTTTTGGACTGTAACATATGACATCTTATGGACTAAACAATGTTAAATACTAAGAGAAATGATTAAATATTCATCATGTGAGTGACTGGTTATCCTGGTTGTAGCTGCAAAGTCTGATAAATAGCAAACAGATAAGGTAAATAAAGAATAATACACTGGATTTAAGTTCCTAAGAGATGAATAACTGATAATGTTTTTTGGTCTCGTACATTTTATTTCCATGACTCAAATGTGATCATTTAAAACGGATATTTGGGCATCGTTGGCTTTCTGTATCAACATTTATCTACCGCAGAGGGCTTTGGAGAGACTCTCCAACCAGTGACAGTGTTATGCACTCAAACACTTGACAAGAGATACTCATACATAATACATTTACTACAAACAAGTTGAGTTAGAGCCCGAAAAGTTTTGTAAATCTGACAGATCAGCAGCAAATCGTTTTTTAATTGATCCTTTTTGGGGGGGATTTCCCCACATTTGGGTGGCTTTAAATGTCTTGGTGGAATATATTTTCAGTCTGTTTTGGACCCCAATTGTTCCCTATACCTCAACAAATAGAGGTTACCATAATAATAGCCAAAAGGCAGACATTGACAAAGATATCCTCATTTAAACAAAGCTGCAACTCTCAATGGTTTGTGATACAAAGACTTGAGTCAAACACCTCATCTTTAATCTCATGATGT